>NW_028295092.1:0-179000 GCF_964341445.2 Mesoplodon mirus | reverse complement strand
ATCACAAAGATCCATGACCCTTGGCTTCACATTGCTCCAGGCCCTTGTCTTCACATAGCTCCATGACACAAGTCATCAGAATGCTCCATTGCTTTCTCATCACAATGCTCAATGCCGTTGCCATCACAATGCTCCATTACCACTGTCATAATAATGCTCCATGACCCCTGCCACCACGATGTTCCATGGCCTTATCATCACAAAGCTCCATGACCCTTCTCATCACAATGCTCAAAGAACCCTGTAATCACAATGCTCTATGCCCCGTTTCATCTCAATGATCCATGAACCCTGTCATCAAAATGCACCATGCCCATCATCATAAAGCTTCATGCTATTGTCATCACAAAGAAATCAAAATGCTCCATGACCTCTGTCATAACAATGCTCCAAACCCTTGTGATCACAATATTCCATAACACTTGTCATCACAATGCCCCATGACGCTCATCATCACAATTATTCATGGTCTTCTCATCACAATGCTCCATGACCTTCGTCATAACAATGCTCAATACAATTGTCATCAAAATGCTCCCTGACACTTGTTTTCTGTATGCTCCTTGAACCCTGTCATGACAAGGCTCCATGATTTTTTCATCACAATGATCCATTCCCTTTTCATCACAATGCTCCAAGACCCATGTAATCACAATGCTCCATGCCCTTGTCATCCCAAAGCTCAATGGCACATGACATCAGGATTCTCCTTTGTCTTCTACTCACTATGCTCGATGCCCTTGTCATTACAATGTTCCAAGACCCCTGTAATCACAATGCTCCATGCCCCTTTTCTTCAGTATGCCCCATTAGACTTGTCATCACAAGGCTCCATGGTTTTCTCATCACAATGCTCCAGGACATTGTCATCACAATGCTTCACGACCTTGTCATGAAAATTTTAAATGGCCCTTTTCATCATAATGCTCCAAGCCCTAATCATCACAATGCTCTATTATATTTGTCTTCACAATTCTCCATTACATTTGGCATCACAATGCTCCATGCCATTTTCATCGCAATGGCCCATGACATATGTCATCAGAATGCTCCCTGACACCTGTCTTCACAATACTCCATGACCTTCTCATCACAATGCTCCATGCCCTTGTCATCACAATGCACCATGCCCACTCTCATCACAATAATCTATGAATCTTCTCAGACCAATGCTCCATGCCCGTGTCATCACAATGCTCCATGACCCCTGTCATCAGAATGCTTCATAACGTTTGTCATCACAATGGTCCATGCCCGTGTCATCACAAGGCTCTGTGACCTTTGTAACCACAATGCTCCATGAAATTTTAATCACAATTCTGTGACAATTGTCATCACAGTGTGCCATGTCTTTGTCAGAACAATGCTCCATGACCATTTTCATCACAATGTGCCACGCGCATTTCATCACAACGGTCCACAAACTTGTCATTGCCATGCCCCATAAACGTTGTAATCACAATGTTCCATGCACTTCTCATCAAAATGCTGTCTCACCAGAGATATCACAATGTTCCATCACTAGTCATCACAATACTCCCTCATCCCTGTAATCACAATGTTCCATGACACTGTCATCACAATGCTACATCCACTTATCATCACAAAGTTCCATGACCCCTGCCATCACAATGTTCCATAACCCCTGTCATCAAAATGCTCCATGACCCTTTCCATCCCAAAGCTCCAAGTCCCCTGACATCACAATGTTCTATAACCCCTGCCATCAAAATGTTCCATTACATTTTTTATCAAATTGCTGCATGACCCGGTCATCAAAATTCTCCCTGCACTTCTCATTGCAATGCACCATGCCCTTGTCATGAAAATGCTCCATGACTTGTCATCACAAATCTCCATGACCCTTGGCATCACAATGCTCCATGTCATTGTCATCACAATGCTCCATGAACACTCTCATAACTTTGCTCAATGCAATTGTCATCAAAAAGCTCCATGACACTTGTCATCACAATGCTCGATGCCTTTCTCATCGCAATGCTCCATGCCCTTGTCATTACAGTCCTGCATGACCCATGTATCACAGTGTTCCGTGTCCTTGCAATCACAATGCTCCATGCCCACTCTCATCACAATAATCCATGAAACATTTCAGACCAATGTTCCATACCCTTCTCATCACAATGCTCCATTACTCCTGTCATAACAATGCACCATGAAAGCTGCCATCACAATGTTCCACGGACTAGTCATCACAAGGTTCCATGACACTTCTCATCGCAATGCTCAAGACCCCTGAAATCACAATGCTCCATGCCCTTGTCATCACAAAGCTCCATGACGCATGTCATCAGAATGATCCATGGCCTTCTCATCACAATGTTCCATGCCCTTGTCAGCACAATGCTCCAAGACCCTTGTAATCACAATGTTCCATGCCACTTTTCATCTCAATGCCCCATGAACCCTGTCATCACAATGCACCATGCACATCATCATAATGCTTCAGGCTATTGTCATCACAATGAAATCAATATTCTGCATGTCCTCTGTCATCATAATGCTCCAAACCCTTGTGATCACAATTTTGCATAACACGAATCATCACAACACCCCATGACGCTCATCATCACAATTATCCATGGTCTTCTCATCACAATGCTCCATGATCTTTGTCATCACAATGCTCAATACAATTGTCATCACAATGCTCCCTGACACTTGTCGTCAGTATGCTCTTTGAACACTGTCATGACAAGGCTCCATGCCTTTTTCATCACAATGATCCATGCCCTTTTCATCACAATGCTCCAAGGTCCCTGTAATCACAGTGCTCCATGCCCTTGTCATCACAAAACTCCAGGAAATATGTCATCAGAATGCTCCATGGCCTTCTCATCACAATGCTCCATGCCCTAGTCATCACAATGCTCCAAGACCCCTGTAATCATGGTGCTCCATGCCCCTTTTCATCAGAATGCTCCATGAGACTTGTCATCACAAGTCTCCATTGTCTTCTCATCACAATGCTCCAGGACCTTTTCATCACCATGCTCCATTTCCTTGTCATCACAATGCTCCAGGACCACTATCATCACAATACTCCATGCAAATTTTCAGACCAATGCTCCACGGCCTACTCATTACAATGCTCCATGGCCAATATCATCACAATGCTCCATGACCACTGTCATCACAACACTCCATGACACCTCACAACACAATGATCCGGGACCTTTGTCATCACAATGATCCATGCCCTTATCATCCCAATGTTCCATGACCCCTGTATTCACAATGCTCCGTGACGCTTGTCATCACAGTGCTCCATGATACATGTCCTCACAATGCTCCATGCCTTTGTCAGCAAAATGCTACATGACAATGTCATTACAATGCTTTGTGCGTTTGTCATCACAATATTCCATTTCCATTGTCATCACAATCCTCCAAGAACCTTGGGATCACATTGCTTCATTCCTTTGTCATCACAATGCTCCATGCTCCTTGAACTCAAAATGATCCATGACCTCTGTCATCACAATGCTCCAAAACCTTATGATCACAGTGATCCATAACACTTGTCATCACAATGCTCCATGATGCCTGTCATCACAATACTCCATGCCCTTTAAAACACAATGCTCCATGACCTTTTTCATCACAATTCTCAATATACATGTCATCACAATGCTCCCTGACACTTGTCATCAGAATGTTCCTTGAACCCTGTCACGAAAAGGCTCCATGCATTTTTCATCACAAAGCCCCATACAGTTTTCATCACAATGCTCCATGCCATTGTCATCTAAATACTCCACAAGCTTGTCATCAGAATGCTCCATGACCCTTGTCATCACAATTCTCCATGCACTTGTCAGCACAATGCTCCCTGACATTGTCATCACAATGCTCCAAGCCATTGTAATCAAAATGCTCCATTACCTTTGTCATCATAATCCCCCATGACACTTGGCATCACAATGCTCCATGCAATTGTCAACACAATGGGCCATTACATACGTCATCACAATGCTCCCTGACAACTGTCTTCACAATACTGCATGATCTGATCAACACAATGCTCCATGCCCTTGTCATCACAATGCGCCATTCCAACTGTCATCGCAGTAATCCATGAAACTTATTAGACCAATGATCCATGCCCTTTTCGTCACAATGCTCCATGCCCTTGTTATCACAATGCTTCATGACCCCTGTCATCACAATGCTCCGTGACTCCAGTCATCAAAATGCTTCATGACCTTTGTCATCACAATGGTCCATGCCTTCGTCATCAACAGTCTCTGTGACATTTTTATCCACAATGCTCCATGAACTTTTCATCACAATGCTCTTTGACCCTTGTCATCACAATGCTCTATGCCTTTCTCAGCACAATGCTCCATGACCATTGTCATCACAATATTCCAAGCCTTTGTCATCACAATGCTCCATTATATTTGTCATCAGAATCCTCCATGACACTTGTCATCACAATGCTCTTTGACACTTGTCATCAGAATCCTCCATGACACATGGCATCACAATTCTCCATGCCATTTTCATCACAATGGACCATTACATATGTCATCACAATGCTCCCTCACACCTGTCTTCACAATACTGCATGACCTGGTCATCACAATGCTCCATGCCCTTGTCATCACAATGCGCCCTTCCATGTTTCATCACAATAATCCATGAAACGTATTAGACCAATGCTCCATGCCATTGTCATCACAATGCTCCATGCCCTTGTTATCACAATGTTCCAAGACCCCAGTAATCAGAATGCTCCATGCCCCTTTTCATCAGTATGCTCCATGTGACCTGTCTTCACAAGGCTCCATGGTTTTCTAATCACATATCTCCAGGACCTTGTCATCACAATGCTTCACGACCTTGCAATGAAAATTCTCAATGGCCCTTGTCATCATAATGCTCCAAGCCCTAGTCATCACAATGCTCCATTATATTTGTCATCACAATACTCCATTACATTTGGCATCTCAATGCTCCCTGCCATTGTCATCGCAATGGACCATGACATATGTCATCACAATGCTCCCTGACACCTGTCTTTACAATACTCCATGACCTTCTCATCAAAATGATCCATGCCCTTGTCATCCCAATGCTCCATGTCCACTGTCATCACAATAATCTATGAAACTTGTCAGACCAATGCTCCATGCCCCTGTAATCGCAATGCTCCATTCCCTTGTCATCACACTGCTCCATTACCCCTGTCATTACAATGCTCCGTGAATCCAGTCATCACAATTCTTCATAACGTTTGTCAACACAACGGTCCATGCTCGCATCCTCAAAAGGCTCTGTCTCTTTTGTAACCTCAATGCTCCATGAAATTTTCATCACAATGCTCCATGACCCTTGTCATCACAATGTGCCACGCACTTTTCATCACAATGATCCACAACCTTGTCATCACTATCCGCCATAAACCTTGTAATCACGATGCTCCATGCACTACTCATCCATATGCTCTCTCACCTGAGATATCACTATGTTCTGTCACTAGTTATAACAATCCTCCCTCACCCTTGTAATCAGAATGTTCCATGACTCCTGTCATCAGAATGCTACACCCCCTTATCAGCACAATGTTCCTTAACCCCTGACATCACAATCTTCCATAAGCCTGTCATCAAAATGCTCCATGACCCATTTCATCCCAAAGCTCCATGACACCTGGCATCAAAATGTTCTATAACCCCTGTCATCAAAATGTTCCATTACACTTTTCATCAAATTGCTGCATGACCCTCTCATCAAAATGCTCCCTGCCCTTCTCATCACAATGCACCACACCCTTGTCATCAAAATGTTCTATGACCTTTGTCATCACAAAACTCCATGACCCTTGGCATCACAATGCTCCATGTCATTGTCATCACAGTGCTCCATAAACCCTCTCATCACATTGCTCCATGCCCTTGTCTTTACAAAGCTCCATGACACTTGTCATCACAATGCTCGATGCACTTCTCATCACAATGTTCCTTGCCCTTGTCATTACAATCCTCCATGACCCATGTATCACAGTGTTCCGTGCCCTTGTCCTCACAATGCTCCATGCCCACTCTCATCACAATAATCCATGAAACATTTCAGACCAATGCTCAATGCCCTTCTCATCACAATGATCCGTTACCACTGTCATAACAATGCTCCATGACCACTGCCATCACAATGTTCCATTACACTTTTCATCAAATTGCTGCATGACCCGGTCATCAAAAGGTTTCCTGCCCTTCTCATCACAAAGCACCATGCCCTTGTCATCAAAATGCTCCATGACTTGTCATCACAAAGCTCCATGACACCTGTCATCACAATGCTCCATGCATTTGTCAGCAAAATTCTACATGAACTTGTCATTAGAAAGCTCTATGTGCTTTTCATTCAATGCTCCAAGAACCCTGTAATCACAATGCTCCATGCCCTTTTTCATCTCAGTGCTCCATGAACCCTGTCATCACAATGCACCATGTCCATCATCATAATGCTTCAGGCTATTGTCATCACAATGAAATCAAAATTCTCCATGACCTCTGTCATCATAATGCTCCAAACCCTTCTGATAACAATGTTCCATAACACTTACAATCACGACACCGCATGACGATCATCATCACAATTATCCATGGACTTCTCATCACAATGCTCCATGATCTTTGTCATCACAATGCTCAATACACTTGTCATTACAATGCTCCCTGACACTTGTCGTCAGTATGCTCCTTGAACCCTGTCATGACAAGGCTCCATGCCTTTTTCATCACAGTGATCCATGCCCTTATCATCACAATGCACCATGACCTCTGTAATCACAATGATCTATGCCCTTGTCATCACAAAGCTCCATGACGCAAGTCATCAGAATGCTCCATGGCCTTCTCCTCACAACGCTCGATGTCCTTGTAATCACAATGCTCCATGAACCCTCTCATCACATTGCTCCTTGCCCTTGACATTACAATCCTCCAAGACCCATGTATGACAGTGTTCCGTGCCCTTGTCATCACAATGCTCCATGCCAAATCTCATCACAATAATCCATGAAATATTTCAGACCAGTGCTCAATTCCGTTCTCATAACAATGCTCCATTACCTCTGTCATAACAATGCTCCATGATCATTGCCATCACAATGTTCCACCGCATTGTCATCACAAGGCTCCATTACCCATGTCATCGCAATGATCCAAGACACGTGTAATCAAAATGCTCCATGAACTTGTCATAACAAAGCTCCATGACGCATGTCATCAGTAGGTTCCATGGCCTTCTCTTCACAATGTTCCATGCCCTTGTCATCACAATGCTCCATGACCCCTGTAATCACAATGCTCCTTGCCCCTTTTCATCTCAATGATCCATGAACCCTGTCATCAAAATGCACCATGCCCATCATCATAAAGCTTCATGCTATTGTTATCACAATGAAATCAAAATGCTCCATGACCTCTGTCATAACAATGCTCCAAACCCTTGTGATCACAATATTCCATAACAGTTGTCATCACAATGCCCCATGACGCGCGTCATCACAATTATCCATGGTTTTCTCATCACAATGCGCCATGTCCTTTTTCATCACAATGCTCAATACACTTGTCATCAAAATGCTCCCTGACACTTGTTGTCTGTATGCTCCTTGAACCCAGTCATGACAAGGCTCCTTGCCTATTTCTTCACAATTATCCATGTCCTTTTCATCACAATCCTCCCTCACCCCTGTTATCACAATATTCCATGGCCCCTGTCATCACAATGCTACATCCCCTTATCAGCACAATGTTCCATGACCCCTGACATCACAATGTTCCATAACCCCTGTCTTCAATATGCTCCATGACCCATTTCATCCCAAAGCTCCATGACCCCTGGCATCACAATTCTCTATAACCCCTGTAATCAAAATGTTCCATTACACTTTTCAGCAAATTACTGCATGACCCTGTCATCAAAATGCTCCCTGCCCTTCTCATCACAATGCACCACACCCTTGTCATCAAAATGCTCCATGACCTTTGCCATCACAAAGCTCCATGACCCACGGCATCACAATGCTCCATGTCATTGTCATCATAATGCTCCATGAACCCTCTCATCACATTGCTCCATGCCCTTGTGATCACAAAGCTCCATGACACTTGTCATCACAATGCTCGATGCCCTTCTCATCACAATGCTCCATGCCCTTGTCATTACAATCCCCCTTGACCAATGTATCACAGTATACCCTGCTCTTGTCATCACAATAAAACATGAAATATTTCAGACCAATGCTCAATGCCCTTCTCATCACAATGCTCCATTACCTCTGTCATAACAATGCTCCATGACCCACGCCATCACAATGTTCCACGGCCTTGTCATCACAAGGCTCCATGACCCTTGTCATCACAATGCTCCAAGACCCCTGTAATCACAATGCTCCATGCTCTTGTCATCACAAAGCTCCATGACGCATGTCATCAGAATGTTCCATGGACTTCTCCTCACAGTGCTCCATGCCATTGTCATCACAATGCTCCAAGACCCCTGTAATCACAATACTCCATGCACCTTTTCATCAGAATGCTCCATGAGACTTGTCATCACAAGTCTCCATGGTCATCTCATCACAATGCTCCAGGACCATGTCATCACCACGCTCCATTCCCTTGTCATCACAATGCTCCATGACACCTGTCATCACAATACTCCATGAACATTTTCAGCCCAGTGCTCCATGACCTTCTCATCACAATGCTCCATGACCAATAGCATCACAATGATCCATGAACACTGTCATCACAACACTCCATGACATATGACAACACAATGATCTGGGACTCTTGTCATCACAATGCTCCAAGAGCCCTGTAATCACAATGCTCCATGACCCCTGTCATCACAATACACCATGAACATTTTCAGCCCAATGTTCCATGACCATTGTCATCACAATGATCCATGCCCTTGTCATCACAAAGCTCCATGACACATGTCTTCAGAATTTTAGATGGCCTTCTCATCAAAAAGTTCCATGCACTTGTCATCACACTGCTCCATGCCCTTGTCATCACTATGTGCCTAGACCCCTGTAATCAGAATGCTCCATGCCCCTTTTCATCAGTATGCTCCATGAGATTTGTCATCACAAGGCTCCATGATTTTCTCAACACAATGCTCCAGGACCTTGTCATAACAATGCTTCACGACCTTGTCATGAAAATTCTCAATGGCCCTTGTCATCATAATGCTCCAAGCCCTAGTCATCACAATGCTCCATTATATTTGTCATCACAATCCTCCATTACATTTGGCATCACAACACTCCCTGCCATTGTCATCGCAATGGATCATGACATAAGTCATCACAATGCTCCCTGACACCTGTCTTCACAATACTCCATGACCTTCTCTTCACAATGATCCATGCCATTGTCATCACAATGCACTATGCCTACTGTCATCACAATAATCTATGAAACTTGTCAGCCCAATGCTCCATGCCACTGTCATAACAATGCTCCATGTACCTGTCATCACAATGCTCCATGCCCTTGTCATCACAATGCTCCATGACTTGTCATTACAAAGCTCCATGACCCATGAACCATGTATCACAGTGTTCCGTGCCCTTGTCATCACAATACACCATGCCACTCTCATCACAATAATCCATGAAATATTTCAGACCAATGTTCCATGCACTTCTCATCAAAATGCTCCATTACCCCTGTCATAACAATGCTCCATGACCCCTGCCATCACAATGTTCCACGGCCTTGTCATCACAAGGCTCCATTACAGTTGTCATCACAATGCCCCATGACGCTCGTCATCACAATTATCCATGGTCTTCTCATCACAATGTTCCATGATCTTTGTCTTCACAATGCTCAATACACTTGTCATCACAATGATCCCTGACACTTGTCGTCAGTATGCTGCTTGAACCCTGTCATGACAAGGCTGCATGCCACTTTCATCACAATGTTTCATGCCCTTTTCATAACAATGCTCCAAGACCCCTGTAATCACAATGATCCATGCCCTTGTCATCACAAAACTCCATGACGCAGGTCATCAGAATGCTCCATGGCCTTCTCATCACCATGATCCATGCCCTTGTCATAAAAATGCTCCAAGACCCCTGTAATCACCATGCTCCATGCCCCTTTTCAACAGAATGCTCCATGAGACTTCTCATCAAAAGTCTCCATGGTCTTCTCATCACAATGCTCTAGGACTTGTCATCACCATGCTCCATTCCCTTGTCATCGCAATGCTCCATGACCAATATCATCACAATGCTCCATGACCACTGTCATCACCACACTCCATGACACCTGACAACACAATGATCCGGGACTCTTGTCATCACAATGCTCCAAGACACCTGTAATCACAATGCTCCATACCCTTGTCATCACAAAGCTCAATGACACATGTCATCCGAATGTTCCATGGCCTTTTCATCAAATGCTCCATGCCCTTGTCATCACAATGCACCATGCACTTGTCAGCACAATGCTCACTGACCCTTGTCATCACAGTGCTCCATGCCATTGTCATCACAATGCTCCATTACCTTTGTCATCAGAATCCTCCATGAAACTTGGCATCACAATACTCCATGCCATTGTCATCACAATGGGCCATTACATATAACATCACAGTGCTCCCTGACAACTCTCTTCACAATAGAGCAAGACCTGGTCATCACAATTCTTCACACCCTTGTCATCACAATGCTCCATGACCCCTGCCATCACAATGTTCCACGGCCTTGTCCTCACAAGGCTCCATGACCCTTGTCATCACAATGCTCCAAGACACCTGTAATCACCATGCTCCATGCCCTTGTCATCACAAAGCTCCATGACACACCTCATCAGAATGTTCCATGGCCTTCTCATCAAAAAGCTCCATGTCCTTGTCATCACAATTCACCATGTCCAATGTCATCACAATAGTCTATGAAACGTGTCAGACCAATGTTCCATGCCCCTGTCATGACAATGCTCAATGCCCTTGTCATCAAAATGCTCCATGACCCCTGTCATCACAATGCTCCGTGACTCCAGTCATCACAATGCTTCATAACGTTTGTCATCAGAACTGTCCATGCTCGCGTCATCACAAGGCTCTGTGACCTTTGTAACCACAATGCTACATGAACTTTTCATCACAATGCTCCGTGACCCTTGTCATCACAATGCTCCATGCCTTTGTCAGAACAATGCTCCATGACCCTTGTCATCACAATGTGCCATGCGCTTTTCATCACAATGATCCACAACATTCTCATCGCTATGCTAAATAAACCATGTAATCACAATGCTCCATGCACTTCTCATCCAAATCTTCTCTCACATGAGATATCACAATGTTCCATCACTAGTCATCAGAATCCTCCCTCACCCCTGTTATCACAATGTTCCATGACCACTCTCAACACAATGCTACATCCCCTTATCATCACAATGTTCCATGACCCATGACATCACAATGTTCCATAACCACTGTCATCAAAATGCTCCATGACATTTTTCATCCCAAAGCTCCATGACCCTTGGCATCACAATATTCTATAACCCCTGTCATCAAAATGTTCCATTACATTTTTCATCAAATTTCTGCATGACACAGTCATCCAAATGCTCCCTGCCTTTCTCATCACAATGCACCACACACTTGGCATCAAAATGCTCCATGACATTTGTCTTCACAAATCTCCATGACACTTGGCATCACAATGCTCCATGTCATTGTCATCACAATGCTCCATGAACCCTCTCATCATATTGCTCCATGCCCTTGTCTTCACAAAGCTCCCTGACACTTGTCATCGCAATGCTCGATGCCCTTCTCATCACAATGCTCCATGCCCTTGTCATTACAGTCCTGCATGACCCATGTATCACAGTGTTCCGTTTCCTTGTCATCAGAATGCTCCATGCCCACTCTCATCACAATAATCCATGAAATATTTCAGACCAATGGTCAATGCCATTCTCATCAAAATGCTCCATTACCTCTGTCATAACATTGATCAATGACCCTTGCCATCAAAATATTCCACGGCCTTGTCATCACAAGGCTCCATGACACTTGTCATCACAATGCTCCAAGACCCCTGTAATCACAATGCTCCATGCCCTTGTCAGCACAAAGCTCCTTGACACATGACATAAAAATGTTCCATGGCCTTCTCATCACAATGCTCCATGCCCTTGTCATGACAATGCTCCAAGACCCCTGTAATCACAATTCTCCATGCTACTTTTCATCTCAATGCACCTTGAAGCCTGTCATCAAAATGCACCATGCCCATCATCATAATGATTCAGGCTATTGTCATCACAATGAAATCAAAATTATCCATGACCACTGTCATCATAATGCTCAAAACCCTTGTGATCACAATGTTTTATAACACTAATCATCACAACAACCTCTGACGCTCATCATCACAATTATCCATGGTCTTCTCATCACAATGCTCCATGACCTTTGTCATCACAATTCTCAATACACTTGTCATCACAATGCTCCCTGACAGTTGTCATCAGTATGCTCCTTGAACCCTGTCATGACAAGACTCCATGCCTTTTCATCACAGTGATCCATGCCCTTTTCATCACAGTGCTCCCAGACCACTTGAATCACAATGCTCCATGCCCTTGTCATCACAAAGCTCCATGACACATGTCATCAGAATGCTCCATTGCCTTCTCCTCACAATGCTCCATGCTTTTGTCATCACAATGCTCCAAGACTCCTGTAATCACAATGCTCCATGCCCCTTTTCATCAAAATGCTCCATGAGAGTTGTCATCACAAGTCTCCATGGTCTTATCATCACAATGCTCCAGAATCTTGTCATTAACATGCTCCATTCCCTTGTCCTCACAATGCTCCATGACCACTGTCATCACAATACTCCATGAATATTTTCAGCCCAATGCCCCATGAAATTCCCATCACAATGCTCCATGACAAATATCATCAAAATGATCCATGACCACTCTCATCACAACACTCCATGACACCTGACAACACAATGATCTGGGACTCTTGTCATCACAATGCTCCATTCCCTACTCATCACTATGCTCCATGACCCATGTCATCACAATACTCCATGAACACTTTCAGCCCAATGATCCATGACCCTTGTCATCACAATCATGAATGCCCTTGTCATCCCAATGCTCCATGACCCCTGTATTCACAATGCTCCGTGACGCTTGTCATAACAGTGCTCCATGACACCTGTCATCACAATGCTCCATGCCTTTGTCAGCAAAGTGCTACATGACCTTGTCATTACAATGCTCTATGCGCTTGTCATCACAATAATCCATTACCATTGTCATCACAATCCTCCATGAACCTTGGGATCACATTGCTTCATGCCCTTGTCATCAAAATGCTCCATGATCTTTGAAATCACAATGATCCATGACCTCTGTCATCACAATGCTCCAAACCCTTGTGATCACAATGTTCCATAACGCTTGTCATCACAACGCTCCATCATGCCTGCCATCACAACACTCCATGCAGTTTTCATCACAATGCTCCATGATCTTTGTCATCACAATTCTCAATACACTTGTCATCACAATGCTCCCTGACACTTGTCGTCAGAATGCTCCTTGAACACTGTCACAAAAAGGTTCCATGCCTTTTTCATCACAAAGCCCCATGACATTTTCATCAAAATGTTCCATGCCATTGTAATCAAAATAGACCACAAGCTTGTCATCAGAATGCTTCATGACCCTTGTTATCACAATTCTCCATGCACTTGTCAGCACAATGCTCCCTGACCCTTGTCCTCACAATGCTCCAAGCCATTGTCATCACAATGCTCCATTACCTTTGTCATCAGAATCCTCCATGACACTTGGCCTCACAATGCTCCATGCCATTGTCATCACAGTGGGCCATTACATATGTCATCACAGTGCTCCCTGACACCTCTCTTCACAATACAGCAAGACCTGGTCATCACATTGCTCCATGCCCTTGTCATCACAATGCGCCATTCCAACTGTCATCGCAATACTCCATGAAACTTATTAGACCAATGCTTCATGCCCTTGTCATCACAATGCTCCATGCCCTTGTTATCACAATGTTCCATAACCCCTGTCATCACAATGCTCTGTGACTCATGTCATCACAATTCTCCAAGACCTTTGTCATCACAATGGTCCATGCCCTCATCATCAACACTCTCTGGGACCTTTTTAAGCACAATGCTCCATGAACATTTCATCCCAATGCTCTTTGACCCTTGTCATCACAATGCTCTATGCCTTTCTCAGGACAATGCTCCATGCCCTTGTCATCACATTGCTCCATGACCCCTGTCATCACAATGCTCCGTGACTCCAGTCATCACAATTCTTCAAAACATCTGTCATCACAATGGTCGATGCTCGTGTCATCAAAATGCTCTGTTACCTTTGTAACCACAATGTTCTATGAACTTTTCATCACAATGCTCCGAGACCCTAGTCATCAAAATGTTCCATGCCTTTGTCAGAAAAATGCTCCTTGACCCTTGTCATCATAATGCTCCAAAACCCCTGTAATCACAATGCTCCATGCCCTTGTCATCACAAAGCTCCATGACACATGTCATCAGAATGTTCCATGGTCTTCTCATCAAAATGTTCCATGCCCTTGTCATCAAAATGCTCCCAGACCCCTGTAATCACAATGCTCAATGCCCCTTTTCAAATCAATGGTCCATTAACCCTGTCATCACAATGCATCATGCCCATCATCATAATGCTTCCAGCTATTGCCAGCACAATGAAATCAAAATTTTCCATGACCTCTGTCATCACAATGCTCCATGACCCCTGTCATCACAATACTCCATGAACATTTTCAGCCCACAGCTCCATGACACTTGTCATCACAATGATCCATGCCCTTGTCATCCCAATGCTCCATGACCCTTGTATTCACAATGCTCTGTGACGCTTGTCATCACAGTGCTCCATGACACCTGTCATCACAATGCTTCATGCCTTTGTCAGCAAAATACTACATGACCTTTTCATTACAATGCTCTATGTGCTTGTCATCACAATACTCCATTACCATTGTCATCACAATCCTCCTTGAAACTTTTGATCACATTGCTTCATGCCTTTGTCATCACAATGCTCCATGCTCCTTGAAATCAGAATGATCCATGACCTCTGTCATCACAATGCTCCAAAACCTTGTGATCACAATGTTCCATAATACTTGTCCTCACAACGCTCCATGATGCCTGTCATCACAATACTCCATGCCCTTTTCATCAAAATGCTCCATGACCTTTGTCATCACAATTCTCAATACACTTGTCATCACAATGCTCCCTGACACTTGTCGTCAGACTGCTCCTTGAACCATGTCACGAAAAGGCTCCATGCCTTTTTCATCACTATGCCCCATGCCATTTTCATAACAATGCTCCATGCCATTTTCATCAAAATACTCCACAAGCTTGTCATCAGAATGCTCCATGACCCTTGTTATCACAATTCTCCATGCACTTGTCAGCACAATGCTCCCTGACCCTTGTTATCACAATGCTCCAAGCCATTGTCATCACAATGTGTCATTACATATGTCTTCACAGTGCTCCCTGAGACCTCTCTTCACAATACTGCAAGACCTGGTCATCACAATGCTCCATGCCCTTGTCATCACAATGCGCCATTCCAACTGTCATCAAAATACTCCATGGAACTTATTAGAACAATGCTCCATGCCCTTGTCATCACAATGCTCCATGCCCTTGTTATCACAATGTTCCATGACCCCTGTCATCACAATGCTCCGTTACTCCAGTCATCACAATGCTCCATGACCTTTGTCATCACAATGGTCCATGCCGTCATCATCAACAGTCTCTGTGACCAATTTAACCACAATGCTCCATGAACATTTCATCATAATGCTCTTTGACACTTGTCATCACAATGCTCTATGCCTTTCTTATCACAATGCTCCATGCCCTTCTCATCACAATGCTCCATGACCCCTGTCATCAAAATGCTCCGTGACTCCAGTCATCACAATTCTTCATAACATTTGTCATCACAATGGTCAATGCCCGTGTCATCACAAGGCTCTGTTACCTTTGTAACCACAATGCTCCATGAACTTTTCATCACAATGCTCCGTGACCCTTGTCATCACAATGCTCCATGCCTTTGTCAGAAAAATGCGCCATGACCCTTGTCATCACAATGGGCCACGCGCATTTCATCCCAACAGTCCAGAAATTTGTCATTGCAATGCTCCATAAAACTTGTAATCACAATGCTCCATGCCCTTCTCATCACAATGATCCATTACACCTGTCATAACAATGCTCCATGACCCCTGCCATCACAATGTTCCACGGCCTTGTCATCACAAGGCTCCATGACACTTTAATCACAATGCTCCAAGACCCCTGTAATCAAAATGTTCCATGCCCTGGTCATCACAAAGCTCCATGACACATGTCATAAGAATATTCCATGGCCTTCTCATCAAAATGCTCCATGCCCTTGTAATCACAATGCTGCAGACCCCTGTAATCACAGTGCTCCATGCCCCTTTTCCTATCAATGGTCCATGAACACTGACATCACAGTGCATCATGCCCATCATCATAATGCTTCTGGCTATTGTCAGCAGAATGAAATCAAAATTTTCTATGACCTCTGTCATCACAATGATCCATGACCCAAAGCATCACAATACTCCATGAACATTTTCATCACAATGCTCCATGACACTTGTCATCACAATGATCCATGCCCTTTTCATCCCAATGCTCCATGACCCCTGTATTCACAATGCTCCGTGACGCTTGTCATCAGAGTTCTCCATGACACCTGTCATCACAATGCTCCATGACTTTGTCAGCAAAATGCTACATGACCTTGTCATTACAATGCTCTATGTGCTTGTCATCACAATACTCCATTACCATTGTCATCACAATCCTCAATGAAACTTTTGATCACATTGCTTCATGCCTTTGTCATCACAATGCTCCATGCTCCTTGAAATCAAAATGATCCATGACCTCTCTCATCACAAAGCTCCAAAACCTTGTGATCACAATGTTCCATAACACTTGTCATCACAACGCTCCATGATGCCTGTCATCACAATACTCCATGCCCTTTTCATCAAAATGCACCATGACCATTGTCATCACAATTCTCAATACACTTGTCATCACAATGCTCCCTGACACTTGTCGTCACAATGCTCCTTGAACCCTGTCACCAAAGGCTCCATGACATTTTCATCACAAGGCCCCATGCCGTTTTCATCAAACTGATCGATGTCATTGTCATCAAAATACTCCACAAGCTTGTCATCAGAATGTTCCATGACACTTGTCATCATAATTCTCCATGCACTTGTCAGCAAAATGCTCTCTGACCCTTGTCATCACAATGCTCCAAGCCATTGTTATCACAATGCTCCATTACCTTTGTCATCACAATCCTCCATGAATATTTGCATCACAATGCTCCATGCCACTGTCATCACAATGGGCCATTACATATGTCATCACAATGCGCCCTGACACCTCTCTTCACAATACTGCATGACCTGGTCATCAAAATGCTCCATGCCCTTGTCATCACAAATCGCCATTCCAACTCTCATTGAATAATCCATGAAACTTATTAGACCAATGCTCCATGCCCTTGTCATCACAATGCTCCATGCCCTTCTTATCACAATGCTCCATGAACCCTGTCGTCAAAATGTTCCGTGACTACAGTCATCAAAATGCTTCATGACCTTTGTCATCACAATGGTCCATGCCCTCATCATCAACAGTCTCTGTGACATTTTTAACCACAATGCTCCATGAACTTTTCATCACAATGCTCTTTGTCCCTTGTCATTGCAATGCTCTATGCCTTTCTCAGCACAATGCTCCATGACCCTTGTCATCACAATGCTCCATGTGCTTGCCAGCACAATGCTCCATGACACATGTCATCACAATGCTCCATGCGCTTGTCATCACAGTGCTCCACAATCTTGTCATCACAATGCTCCATAAACCTTGTCATCACAATGCTCCATGCGCTTCTCATCACAATGCTCTCTCACAACTGATATCACAATGTTACATCACTATTCGTCACAATACTCCCTCACCCCTGTTATCACAATGTTCCATGACTCCTGTCATCACAGTGCTACATGCATTATCATCACAATATTCGATGACCACTGTCATCACAATGTTACATAACCCCTGTCATCAAAATACTCCATGACCATTTTCATCAAAATGCTCCATAACCCGTGACATCACAATGTTCCATAACCCCTGTCATCAAAATATTCCATGACCTTTTTCATCAAATTGCTCCATTACCCTGTCATCACAATGCTTCCTGCCCATCTCATCACAATGCAAAACGCCCTTGTCATCAAAATGCACCATGACCTTTGTCATCACAAAGATCTATGACCCTTGGCATAACAATGCTCCAAGTCATTGTCATCACAATGCACCATGAACGCTCTCATCACATTGCTTCATTCCCATGTCATCACATAGCTCCATGACACATGTCATCAGAAAGTTCCATGGCCTTCTCATCACAGTGTTCCTTTCCCATGCCATCACAATGCTCCATTAACCATCTCATAACAATGATCCATGACCCCTGCAATCACAATGTTCCATGGCCTTGTCATCACAAGGCTCCATGACACTTGTCTCCAAAATGATCCAAGACCCCTGTAATCACAATGATCCATGCCCCTTTTCAACACAATGCTCCATGAACCCTGTCATCACAATGCCTCATGCCCATCATCATAATGCTTCATGCTATTGTCAGCACAATTAAATCAAAATTCTTCATGACCTCTCTCATAACAATGATGCAAACACTTGTGATCACATTATTCCGTAACACTTGTCATCACAATGCCCCATGATGCTCATCACCACAATTATCCATGGTCTTCTCATCACAATGCTCCATGACATTTCTCATTACAATGCTCAATACACTTGTCATCACAATGCTCCCTGACACTTGTCGTCAGTATGCTCCTTGAACCCTGTCATGACAAAGCTCCATGCCTTTTTCATCACAATGATCCATGCCCTTTTCATCACAATGCTCCTAGAAACCTGTAATCACAATGTTCCATGCCCTTTTCATCACAAAGCTCAATGACGCATATCTTCAGAATGCTCCTTCGCCTTCTCCTCACAATGCTCCATACCCATGTCATCACAATGTTCCAAGATCCCTGTAATCACAATGGTCCATGCCCCTTTTTATCAGTATGCTCCAAGAGATTTGTCATCACAGTGCACCATGGTTTTATCATCACAATGCTCCAGGACCTTATCATCACAATGCTTCACGACATTGTCCTGAAAATTCTCAATGGCCCTTGTCATCATAATGCTCCAAGCCCTAGTCCTCACAATGCTCCATTATATTTGTCATCACAATCCTCCATTACAATTGGCATCACAATGCTCCCTGCCTTTGTCATCGCAATGGACCATGACATATGTCATCACAATGCTCCCTGACACCTATCTTCACAATACTCCATGACCTTCTCATCACAATGATCCATGCCCTTGTCATCACAATGCACCATGTCCCCTGTCATCACAATAATCTATGAAACTTTTCGGAAAAATGATCCATGCCCCTGTCATCAAAATGCTCCGTGCCCTTGTCATGACAATGCTCCATGCCCTTGTCATCACAGTACTCCATGACCCCTGTCATCACAATGCTCCGTGGCTCCAGTCAACACAATGCTTCATAAGATTTGTTATCACAATTGTCCATGCCCGCGTCATCACAAGACTCTGTGACTTTTGTAACCACAGTGCTCCATGAACATTTCATCACAATGCTCCGTGATCCTTGTCATCACAATGCTCCATGCCTTTGTCAGAAAAATGCTCCATGACCCTTGTCATCACAATGTGCCATGCGCTTTTCATCACAATGGTCCACATATTTGTCATAGCAATGCTCCATAAACCCTGTAATCACAATGCTCTATGCCCCTTTTCATCTTAATGAACCATGAACCCTGTCATCACAATGCACAATGCCCATCATCATAATGCTTCATGCTATTGCCATCACAATGAATACAAAATGCTCCATGATCTCTGTCATAACAATGCTCCAAACACTTGGGATCATAATATTCCATAACACTTGTCATCACAGTGCCCCATGACACTCGTCATCACAATTATCCATGGTCTTCTCATCACAATGCTCCATGACATTTGTCATCACAATGCTCAATACACTTGTCATCAAAATGCTCCCAGACACTTGTTGTCTGTATGCTCCTTGAACCCTGTCATGACAAGGTTCCATGCCTTTTTCATCACACTGATCCATGCCCTTTTCCTCACAATGCTCCAAGACCCCTTTAAACACCATGCTCCATGCCCTTGTCATCACAAAGCGCAATGAAACATGTCTTCAGATTGCTCCTTGGCCTTCTCCTCACAATGTTCAATGCCCATGTCATCACAATGTTCCAAGACCCCTGTAATCACAATGGTCCATGCCCCTTTTCATCAGTATGCACCATGAGATTTGTCATCACAAGTCTCTATGGATTTCTCATCACAATGCTCCAGGACCTTGTCATCACAATGCTTCACGACCTTGCAATGAAAATTCTCAATGGCCCTTGTCATCATAATACTCCAAGCCCTAGTCATCACAATGCTCCATTTTATTTGTCATCAAAATCCTCCATTACATTTGGCATCACAATACTCCCTGCCATTGTCATTGCAATGGACCATGACATATGTCATCACAATGCTCCCTGACACCTGTCTTCACAATACTGCATGACCTGGTCATCGCAATGCTCCATGCCCTTGTCATCACAATGCGCCATTCCAACTGTCATCGCAATAATCCATGAAACTTATTAGACCAATGTTCCATGCCCTTGTCCTCACAATGCTCCATGAGCTTGTCATCACAATGCTCCATGACCCCTGTCTTCACAATTCTCCGTGACTCCAGTCATCACAATGCTTCATAACATTTGTCATCACAGTGGTCCATGCCCGCGTCAGCAAAAGGCTCTGTGTCCTTTGTAACCACAATGCTCCATGAACATTTAATCACAATGCTCCGTGACCTTTGTCGTCAACATGCCCCATGCCTTTGTCAGAAAAATGCTCCTTGACCCTTGTCATCACAATGTTCTACGCGCTTTTCATCACAAGGGTCCACAAATTTGTCATGGTAATGCTCCATAAACATTGTAATCACAATGCTCCATGCCCTTCACATCACAATGCTCCATTACCCCTGTCATAACAATTCTCCATGACTCCTGCCATCACAATATTCCACGGCCTTGTCATCACAAGGTTCCATGACACTTGTCATCACAATGCTCCAAGACCACTGTAATCACAATGCACCATGCCCTTGTCATCACAAAGCCCCATGACACATGCCATCAGAATGTTCCATGTCCTTCTCATGAAAATGCTCCATGCCCTTGTCATCACAGTGCTCCAAGACCTCTGTAATCACAATGCTCCCTGCCCATTTTCATCTCAATGCTCCATGAACCCTGTCATCACAATGCACCATGCCCATCATCATAATGCTTCCGGCTATTGTCACCACAATGAAATCAAAATTCTCCATGACATCTGCCATCACAATACTCAATGAATATTTTCAGCCCAATGCTCCATGACCATTGTCATCACAATGATCCATGCCCTTGTCATCCCAATGCTCCATGACCCCTGTATTCACAATGCTCTGTGACGCTTGTCATCACAGTGCTCCATGACACATGTCATCACAATGCTCCATGACTTTGTCAGCAAAATGCTATATGACCTTGTCATTACAATGCTCTATGCACTTGTCATCAAAATACTCCATTACCATTGTCATCACAATCCTCCATGAACCTTGGGATCACATTGCTTCATGCCCTTGTCATCACAATGCTCCATGCTCCTTGAAATCAAAATGATCCATGACCTCTGTCATCACAATTCTCCAAACACTTGTGATCACAATGTTCCATAACACTTCTCATCACAACGCTCCATGATGCCTGTCATCACAATACTCCATGCACTTTTCATCACAATTCTCCATGGCCTTTGTCATCACAATTCTCAATACAATTGTCATCACAATGCTCCCTGACACTTGTCGTCAGAATGCTCCTTGAAACCTGTCACGAAAAGGCTCCATGACATTTTCAACACAATGCCCCATGCCGCTTTCATCACAGTGCTCCACGCCACTGTCATCAAAATTCTACACAAGCTTGTCATGAAAATGCTCCATGACCCTTGTCATCACAATTCTCCATGCACTTGTCAGCACAGTGCTCTCTGACCCTTGTCATCTCAGTGCTCCAAGCCATTGTTATCACAATGCACCATTATCTTTGTCATCAGAATCCTCCATTACATTTGGCATCACAATGCTCCATGCCATTGTCATCACAATGGGCCATTACATATGTCAACACAATGCTCCCTGACACCAGTCTTCACAATACTGCATGACCTGGTTATCACAATGCTCCATGCACTTGTCACCACAATGCACCATTCCAGCAGTCATCGCAATAATCCATGAAACTTATTAGACCAGTGCTCCATTCCCTTGTCATCACAATGCTCCATGACCCTTGTCATCAGAATGCTCCATAAACTTTTCATCACAATGCTCTTTGATCCTTGTCATCACAATTCTCTATGCCTTTCTCAGCACGATGCTCCATGACACATGTCATCACAATGCACCATGTGCTTGTCATCACCGTGCTCCACAATCTTGTCATCACAGTGCTCCATAAAACTTCTCATCACAATTCTCCATGCACTTCTCATCAAAATGCTCTCTCACCACAGATATCACAATGTTACATCACTATTCGTCAAAATACTCCCTCTCCCCTGTTATCACAATGTTCCATGACTCCTGTCATCACAATGCTACATGCATTCTCATCACAATGTTCGATGACCACTGACACCACAATGCTCCATAACACCTGTCATCAAAATGCTCCATGACTCTTTTCATCAAATTGCTCCATGACCATGTCATCACAATGTTCCCTGCCCTTCTCATCACAATGCACAACGCACTTGTCATCAAAATGCTCCATGATCTTTGTCATCATAAAGATCCATGACACTTGGCATCACAGTGCTCCATGTCATTGTCATCACAATTCTCCTTGAACACTCTCATCACATTGCTCCATGCCCTTGTCATCACAAAGCTCCATGACACATGTCATCAGAATGCTCCATGGCCTTCTCATCACAATGCTCTATGTGCTTGCCCTCACAATGCTCCATTGCCCCTGTCATAAAAATTCTCCATGACACCTGCCATCACGATGTTCTGTGGACTTGTCATCACAAGGCTCCATGACCCTTCTCATCACAGTGCTCCAAGACCTATGTAATCACAATTCTCCATGCCCCTTTACAACTCAATGATCCATGAACCCTGTCATCACAATGCACCATGCCCATCATCATAATGCTTCATGCTATTGTCATCACAATGAAATCAAATTGCTCCATGACCTCTGTCATAACAATGCTCCAAACCCTTGTGATCACAATATTCCATAACACTTGTCATCACAGTGCCCCATGACACTCGTCATCACAATTATCCATGGTCTTCTCATCACAATGCTCCATGACCTTTCTCAGCACAATGCTCAATACACTTGTCATCAAAATGCTCCTTGACACTTGTTGACTATATGCTTCTTGAACCCTGTCATGACAAGGCTCCATGCCTTTTTCATCACAATGATCCATGCCCGTTTTATCACAATGCTACAAGACCCATTTAAACACAATGCTCCGTGCCGTTGTCATCACAAATCTCCATGACACATGACATCAGAATGTTCCATGTCCTTCTCATCAAAATGCTTCATGCCCTTGTCATCACAGTGCTCCAAGACCCCTGTAATCACAATGCTCCATGAACCCTGTCATCACAATGCACCATGCCCATCATCATAATGCTTCCGGCTATTGTCAGCACAATGAAATCAAAATTCACCATGACCCCTGTCATCACAATAATCCATGAATATTTTCAGCCCAATGCTCCATGACACCTGTCATCACAATGCTCCATGACTTTTTCAGCAAAATGCTACATGACATTGTCATTACAATGCTTTATGCACTTGTCATCACAATACTCCATTACGATTGTCATCACAATCCTCCATGAACCTTGGGATCACATTGCTTAATGCCCTTGTAATCACAATGTTCCATGCTCTTTGAAATCAAAATGATCCATGACCTCTGTCATCACAATGCTCCAAACACTTGTGATCAAAATGTTCCATAACACGTGTCATCACAATGCTCCATGACTCCAGTCATCACAATGCTTCATAACGTTTGTCATCACAATGGTCCATGCCCACGTCATCACAAGGCTCTGTGACCTTTGTAACCACAATGATCCATGAACAGTTCGTCACAGTGCTCCGTGACCCTTGTCATCAAAATGCTCCATGCCTTTGTCAGAAAAATGCTCCTTGACCCTTGTCATCACAATGTGCTACGCGCTTTTCATCACAACGTTCGACAAATTTGTCATGGTAATGCTCCATAAACCTTGTAATCACAATGCTCCATGCCCTTCTCATCACAATTCTCCATTACCCCTGTCATAACAATGCTCCATGACCCCTGCCATCACAATATTCCACGGCCTTGTCATCACAAGGCTCCATGACACTTGTCATCAGAATGCTCCAAGACCCCTGTAATCACAATGCTCCATGCCCTTGTCATCACAAAGCTCCATGACACATGCCATCAGAATGTTCCATGTCCATCTCATCAAAATGCTCCATGCCCTTGGCATCACAGTGCTCCAAGACCCCTGTAATCACAATGCTCCCTGCCCCTTTTCATCTCAATGCTCCATGAACCCTGTCATCAAAATGCACCATGCCCATCATCATAATGCTTCCGGCTATTGTCAGCACAATGAAATCAAAATTCTCCATGACCTCTGTCATCACAATGCTCCATGACACCTATCATCAAAATACTCCATGAACATTTTCAGCCCAATGCTCCATGACACTTCTCATCACAATGATCCATGCCCTTGTCATCCCAGTGCTCCATGACGCCTGTATTCACAATGCTCCGTGACGCTTGTCATCACAGTGCTTCATGACGCCTGTCATCACAATGCTCCTTGCCTTTGTCATCACAGTACTCCATGACCCCTGTCATCACAATGCTCCATGACTCCAGTCACCACAATGCTTCATAACATTTGTCATCACAATTGTCCATGCCCACGTCATCACAAGGCTTTGTGACCTTTGTAACCACAATGCTCCATGAACTTTTCATCACAATGCTCCGTGATCCTTGTCATCACAATATTCCAAGCCTTTGTCAGAAAAATGCTCCATGACCCTTGTCATCACAATGTGTCACGTGCTTTTCATCACAACGGTCCACAAAGTTGTCATAGCAATGTTCCATAAACCTTGTAATCTCAATGCTCCATGCCCTTCTCATCACAATGCTCCATTACCCCTGTCAGAACAATGCTCCATGACCCCTGTCATCACAATGATCCACGGCCTTGTCATCATAACGCTCGATGCCTTTGTCATTACAGTGCTCCAAGACCCCTGTAATCACAATGCTCCATGCCCCTTTTCATCTCAATGCTCCATGAACCCTGTCATCACAATGCATCATACCCTTCATCATAATGCTTCCGGCTATTGTCAGCACAATGAAATCAAAATTCTCCATGACCTCTGTCATCACAATGCTCCATGACCCCTGTCATCAAAACACTACATGAACATTTGCAGCCCAATGCTCCATGAATCTTGTCAGCACAATGATCCATGCCCTTGGCATCCCAATGCTCCATGACCCCTGTATTCACAATGCTCCGTGACGCTTGTCACCACAGTGCTCCATGACACCTGTCATCACAATGTTCCATGCCTTTGACAGCAAAATGCTACATGACTTTGTCATTACCATTCTCTATGCGCTTGTCATCACAATACTCCATTACCATTGTCATCACAATCCTTCATGAATCTTGGGATCACATTGCTACATGCCCTTGTAATCACAATGCTCCATGCTCCTTGAAATCAAAATGATCCATGACCTCTGTCATCACAATGCTCCAAAACCTTGTGATCAAAATGATCCATAACACTTGTCATCCCAACGCTCCATGATGCCTGTCATAACAATACCCCATGCACTTTTCATCACAATGCTCCACGACCTTTGTCATCACAATTCTCAATACACTTGTCATCACAATGCTCCCTGACACTTGTCGTCAGAATGCTCCTTGAACCCTGTCACGAAAAGGCTCCATGCCTTTTTCAACACAATGCCCCATGCCGTTTTCATCACAATACTCCACGCCACTGTCAGCAAAAAACTCCACAAGCTTATCATGAGAATATTCCATGACCCTTGTCATCAAATTCTCCATGCACTTGTCAGCACAATGCTCCCTGACCCTTGTCATCTCAATGCTCCAAGCCACTGTCATCACAATGCACCATTACATTTGTCATCAGAATCCTCCATGACACTTGGCATTACAATGCTCCATGTCATTGTCCTCAAAATGGGCCATTACATATGTCATCACAATGCTCCCTGACACCTCTCTTCACAATACTGCATGACCTGGTCATCACAATGCTCCATGCCCTTGTCACCACAATGCACCATTCCAGCAGTCATCGCAATAATCCATGAAACTTATTAGACCAATGCTCCATGCCCTTGTCATCACAATGCTCCATGACCCTTGTCATCACAATGCTCCATGAACTTTTCATCACAATGCTCTTTGATCCTTGTCATCACAATTCTCTATGCCTTTCTCAGCGCAATGCTCCGTGACCCTTGTCATCACAATGCTCCATGCGCTTGTCAGCACGATGCTCCATGACACATGTCATCATAATGCACCATGCGCTTGTCATCACAGTGCTCCACAAGCTTGTCATCAGAATGCTCCATAAAACTTGTCATCACAATGCTCCATGCACTTCTCATCAAAATGTTCTCTCACCACAGATATCTCAATGTTACATCACTATTCATCACAATACTCCCTCACCCCTGTTATCACAATGTTCCATGACTCCTGTCATCACAATGCTACATGCAATTGTCATCACAATGTTCGATGACCCCTGACATCACAATGCTCCATAACCCCTGTCAGCAAAATGCTTCATGACCCTTTTCATCATAATGCTCCATGACACCTGGCATCACAATGTTCCATAACCCTTCTCATCAAAATGTTCCATGACCCTTTTCATCAAATTGCTCCATGACCCTGTCATCACAATGCTCCCTGCCCTACTCAACACAGTGCACAACGCCCTTGTCATCAAAATGCTCCATAACTTTTGTCATCACAAAGATCCATGACCCTTGGCATCACAATGCTCCATGCCCTTGTCCTCACAAAGCTCCATGACACATGTCATCACAATGCTCCATGGCCTTCTCATCACAATGCTCCATGCCCTTGCCATCACAATGCTCCATTACACCTGTCATAAAAATGCTCCATGACACCTGCCATCACGATGTTCCTTGGCCTTGTCATCACAAGGCTCCATGACCCTTCTCATCACAATGCTCCAAGACACCTGTAATCACAATGCTCCATGCCCATTTTCATCTCAATGATCCATGAACCCTGTCATCACAATGCACCATGCCCATCATCATAATGCTTCATGCTATTGTCATCACAATGAAATCAAAATGCTCCATGACCTCAGTCATAACAATGCTCCAAACCCTTGTGATCACAATATTCCATAACTCTTGTCATCACAGTGCCCCATGACACTCGTCATCACAATTATCCAAGGTCTTCTCATCACAGTGCTCCATGAACATTGTCATCACAATGCTCAATACACTTGTCATCAAAATGCTCCCTGACACTTGTTGTCTGTATGCTCCTTGAACCCTGTCATGACAAGGCTCCATGCCTTTTTCATCACAATGATCCATGCCCTTTTCTTCACAATGCTCCAAGACCCATTTAAACACAATGCTCCATGCCCTTGTCATCACAAAGCTCAATGACGCATGTCTTCAGAATGCTCCTTGGGCTTCTACTCACAATGCTCCATGCCCATGTCATCACAATGTTCCAAGACCCCTGTAATCACAGTGGTCCATGCCCCTTTTCATCAGTATGCTCCATGAGATTTGTCATCACAAGTCTCTGTGGATTTCTCCTCACAATGCTCCAGGAACTTGTCATCACAATGCTTTTCGACCTTGTTCTGAACATTCTCAATGGCCCTTGCCATCATAATGCTCCAAGCCCTAGTCATCACAATGCTCCATTATATTTGTCATCAAAATCCTCCATTACATTTGGCATCACAATGCTCCCTGCCATTGTCATTGCAATGGACCATGACATATGTCATCACAATGCTCCCTGACACCTGTGTTTACAATACTCCATGACCTTCTCATCACAATGATCCATGGCCTTGTCATCCCAATGCTCCATGACCCCTGTATTCACAATGCTCCATGACGCTTGTCATCACAGTGCTCAATGACACCTGTCATCACAGTGCTCCATGGCTTTGTCAGCAAAATGCTACATGACCTTGTCATTACAATGCTCTATGCGCTTGTCATCACAATACTCCATTTCAATTGTCATCACAATCCTCCATGAACCTTGAGAGAACATTGCTTCATACCCTTGTCATCACAATGCTCCATGCTCCTTGAAATCAAAATGATCCATGACCTCTGGCAACGCAATGCTCCAAACCCTTGTGATCCCAATGTTCCATTACTCTTGTCATCACAATGCTCCATGATGCCTGTCATCACAAAATTCCATGCCCTTTTCATCACAGTGCTCCATGACATTTGTCATCACAATGCTCAGTACACTTGTCATCACAATGCTCCCTGACACTTGTCATCAGAATGCTCTTTGAACCCTGTCATTAAAAGGCTCCATGCCTTTTTCATCACAATGCCCCATTCCGTTTTCATCACAATGCTCCGTGACCATTGTCATCAAAATTCTCCATGACTTTGTCTGAAAAATGTTCCATGACCCTTGTCATCACAATGTGCCATTCGCTTTTCATCACAGCGGTCCAGAAAATTGTCATTGCAATGCTCCATAAACCTTGTAATCACAATGCTCCATACACTTCTCATCAAAATGCTCTCTCACCAGAGATATCACAGTGCTCCATCACTAGTTGTCACAATACTCCCTCACCAATGTAATCACAATGTCCCATGACCCCTGTCATCTCAATGCTACATCCCTTTATCATCACAAAGTTCCATGACCCCTGACATCACAATATTCTATAACCCCTGTCATCAAAATGTTCCAATACACTTTCCATCATATTGCTGCATGACCCTGTCATCAAAATACTCCCTTCCCTTCTCATCACAATGCACCATGCAATTGTCTTCAAAATGCTCCATGACCTTGGTCATCACAAAGCGCCATGACCCTTGGCATCACATTGCACCATGCCCTTGTCATCACAAAGCTCCATGTCACTTGTCATCACAATGCTCGATGCCTTTCTCATCACAATGCCCCATGACCTTGTCATTACAATCCTCCATGACCCATGTATCACAGTGTTCCATGCCCTTATCATCACAATGCTCTATGCCCACTCTCATCACAATAATCCATGAAACATTTCAGACCAATGCTCCATGCCCTTCTCATCACAATGCTCCTTTTCCTCTTTCATAACAATGCTCCATGACACCTGCCATCAAAATGTTCCACGGCCTTTTCATCACAAGGCTCCATGACACTTGTCATCACAATGCTCCACGACCCCTCTAATCAAAATGCTCCATGCCCTTGTCATCAAAAAGCTACATGACGCATGTCATCAGAATGTCCCATGGCCCTGTCATCACAAGGCTCCATGCCCTTGTCATCACAATGCTCCAAGACCCTTTTAATCAAAATGCTCCATGCGTCTTTTCATCTCAATGCACCATGAAACCTGTCATCACAATGGACCCTGCCCATCATCATAATGCTTCAGGCTATTGTCATCACAATTAAATCAAAATTCTCCATGACCTCTGTCATCACAATGCTCCAATCCTTGGTGATCACAATGTTCCATAGCCCTTATCATCACAACACTCCCTGACGCTCATCATCACAATTATCCATGGTCTTCTCATCACAATGCTCCATGAACTTTGTCATCACAATGCTCAATACACATGTCATCACAATGCTCCCTGACACTTGTCATCAGTATGCTCCATTAACCCTGTCATGACACGTCTCCATGCCTTTTTCATCACAATGATCCATGTCCTTTTAATAACAATGCTCCAAGACACATGTAATCACAATGCTCCATGCCCTTGTCATCACAAAGCTCAATGACGCATGTCATCAGAATGCTCCACGGCCTTCTCATCAAAATGCTCCGTGCCCTTGTCATTACAGTGCTCCAAGACCCCTGTAATCACAATGCTCCATGCCCCTTTTCATCTCAATGCTCCATGAACCCTGTCATCACAATGCATCATACCCTTCATCATAATGCTTCCGGCTATTGTCACCACAATGAAATAAAAATTCTCCATGACTTCTGTCATCACAATGCTCCATGACCCCTGTCATCAAAATACTCCATGAACATTTTCAGCCCAATGCTCCATGACACTTTTCATCACAATGATCCATGCCCTTGTCATCCCAATGCTCCAAGAAACCTGTATTACAATGCTCCATGACGCTTGTCATCACAGTGCTCCATGACATCTGTCATCACAATGCTCCATGCCCTTGTCATCCCAATGCTCCATGACCCCAGTATTCACAATGCTCCGTGACGCTTGTCATCACAGTGCTCCATGATACCTGTCATCACAATGTTCCATGCCTTTGTCAGCAAGATGCTACATGACTTTGTGATTACCATGCTCTATGCGCTTGTCATCACAATACTCCATTACCATTGTCATTACAATCCTCCATGAATCTTGGGATCACATTGCTACATGCCCTTGTCATCACAATGCTCCATGCTCCTTTAAATCAAAATGATCCATGACCTGTGTCATCACAATGCTCCAAAACCTTGTGATCACAATGTTCCATAACACTTGTCATCCCAACGCTCCATGATGCCTGTCATCACAATACTCCATGCACTTTTCATCACAATGCTCCATGACCTTTGTCATCACAATTCTCAATACACTTGTCATCACAATGCTCCCTGACACTTGTCGTCAGAATGCTCCTTGAACGCTGTCACGAAAAGTTTCCATGCTTTTTTCAACACAATGCCCCATGCCGTTTTCATCACAATGCTCGACGCCACTGTCAGCAAAAAACTCCTCAAGCTTATCAGGAGAATGTTCCATGACCCTTGTCATCACAATTCTCCATGCACTTGTCAGCACAATGCTCCCTGACCCTTGTCATCTCAATGCTCCAAGCCACTGTCATCACAATGCACCATTACCTTTGTCATCAGAATCCTCCATGACACCTGGAATCACAATGCTCCATGCCATTGTCATCACAATGGGCCATTACATATGTCATCACAGTGCTCCCTGACACCTCTCTTCACAATACTGCACGACCTGGTCATCACAATTCTCCATGCCCTTGTCACCACAATGCACCATTCCAACAGTCATCACAATAATCCATGAAAATTATTAGACCAATGCTCCATGCCCTTGTCATCACAATGCTCCATGACCCTTGTAATCACAGTGCTCCATGAACTTTTCATCACAGTGCTCTTTGATCCTTGTCATCACAATGCTCTATGCCTTTCTCAGCGCAATGCTCCATGACCCTTGTCATCACAATGCTCCATGCGCTTGTCAGCACGATGCTCCATGATGCATGTCATCATAATGCACCATGTGCTTGTCATCACAGCGCTCCACAAGCTTGTCATCACAATGCTCCATAAACATTGTCATCACAATGCTCCATGCACTTCTCATCAAAATGCTCTCTCACCACAGATATCACAATGTTACCTGACTATTCATCACAATAATCACTCACCCCGGTTATCACAATGTTCCATGACACCTGTCATCACAATGCTACATGCATTTATCATCACAATGTTCGATGACCCCTGACATCACAATGCTCCATAACCCCGGTCATCAAAATGCTCCATGACCCTTTTCATCATAATCCTCCATGACCCCTGACATCACAATGTTCCATATCCCCTGTCATCAAAATGTCCCATGACACTTTTCATCAAATTTCTCCATGACCCTGTCATCACAATGTTCCATATCCCCGTCATCAAAATGTCCCATGACACTTTTCATCAAATTTCTCCATGACCCTGTCATCACAATGCTCCCTGCCCTTCTCATCACAATGCACAATGCCCTTGTCATCAAACTGCTCCATGACCTTTGTCATCACAAAGATCCATGACCCTTGGCATCACAATGCTCCATGTCATTGGCATCACAATGCTCCATGAACACTCTCATCACATTGTCCCATGCCCTTGTCATCACAAAGCTCCATGACACCTGTCTTCAGAATGCTCCATGGCCTTCTCATCACAATGCTCCATGCCCTTGCCGTCAAAATGCTCCATGACCCCTGCAATCACGATGTTCCGTGGCCTTGTCATCACAAGGCTCCATGACCCTTCTCATCACAATGCTCCAAGACCCCTGTAATCACAATGCTCCATGCCCATTTTTCATCTCAATGATCAATGAACCCTGTCATCACAATGCACCATGCCCATCATCATAATGCTTCATGCTATTGTCATCACAATGAAATCAAAATGCTCCATGAGCTCAGTAATAACAATGCTCCAAAAACTTGTGATCACAATATTCCATAACACTGGTCATCACAGTGCCCCATGACACTCGTCATCACAATTATCCATGTTCTTCTCATCACAATGCTCCATGACCTTTGTTATCACAATGCTCAATACACTTGTCATCAAAATGCTCCCTGACAATTGTTGTCTGTATGCTCCTTGAACCCTGTCATGACAAGGCTCCATGCCATTTTTAACACAATGATCCATGCCCTTTTAATCACAATGCTCCAAGACCCATGTAATCACAATGCTCCATGCCCTTGTCATCACAAAGCTCAATGACGCATGTCATCAGAATGCTCCATGGCCTTCTCATCACAATGCTCCATGCCCTTGTCATCACAATGCTCCAAGACCCCTGTAATCACAATGCTCCATGTCCCTTTTCATCAGAATGCTCCATGAGACTTGTCATCACAAGTCTCCATTGTCTTCTCATCAAAGTGCTCTAGGAACTTGTCATCAAAATGCTCCATGATCCCTGTCATCCCAATAATCCATGAACATTTCAGCCCAATGCTCCATGACCTTCTCATCAAAATGCTCCATGACCCCTGTCATCACAATACTCCATGAATATTTTCAGCCCAATGCTCCATGACCCTTGTCATCACAATGATCCATGCCCTTGTCATCCCAATGCTCCATGACCCCTGTATTCACAATGCTCCGTGAGGCTTGTCATCACAGTGCTCCATGACACCTGTCATCACAATGCTCCATGACTTTGTCAGCAAAATGCTACCTGACCTTGTCATTGCGATGCTCTATTCGTTTGTCATCACAATACTCCATTACCATTGTCATCACAGTCCTTCATGAACCTTGGGATCACATTGCTTCATGCCCCTGTCATCACAATGCTCCATTCTCCTTGGAATCAAAATGATCCATGATTTCTGTCATCACAATGATCAAAACACTTGTGATCACAGTGTTCCATAACACTTGTCATCACAACGCTGCATGATGCCTGTCATCACAATACTCCATGCCCTTTTCATCACAATGCTCCAAGACTTTGTCATCACAATTCTCAAGACACTTGTCATCACAATGCCCCATGCCATTTTCATCACAATGCTCCATGCCATTGTCATCAAAATACTCCACAAGCTTGTCATCAGAATACTCCATGACCCTTTTCATCACAATTCTCCATTCACCTTTCGGCACAATGCTCCATGAACCTTGTCATTACAATGCTCCAAGCCATTGTCATCACAATGCTCCATTACCTTTGTCATCAGAATCCTCCATGACACTTGGCATCACAATGCTCCATGCCATTGTCATCACTATGGGCCATTACATATGTCATCACAATGCTCCCTGACACCTGTCTTCACAGTACTGCATGACCTGGTCATCACAATGCTCCATGCCCTTATAATCACAATGCACCATTCCAACTGTCATCACAATAATCCATGAAACTTATTAGACCAATGCTCCATTCCCTTGTCATCACAAGGCTCCATGCCCTTGTTATCACAATGCTCCATGCCTCCATTCATCACAATTCTTCATGACCTTTGTCATCACAGTGGTCCATGCCCTAGTCATCAACAGTCTCTGTGACATATTTAACCACAATGCTCCATGAACTTTTCATCACAATGCTCTTTGACCCTTGTGATCACAATGCTCTATGCCTTTCTCAGCACAATGCTCCATGACCCTCGTCATCACCATGCTCCATGCGCTTGTCCGCACAATGTTCCATGACCCATGTCATCACAATGCACCCTGCACTTTTCATCACTGTGCTCCACAATCTTGTCACCACAATGCTCCATAAAACTTGTCATCACAATGCTCCATGCACTTCTCATCAAAATGCTCTCTCAACACTGATATCACAATGTTACATCACTATTCATCACAATGCTCTCTCACCCCTTTCATCACAATGTTCCATTACTTCTGTCTTTGCAATGCTACATGCACTTATCATCACAAAGTTCGATGACCCCTGACATCACAATTTTCCATAACCCCTGTCATCAAAATGCTCCATAACACTTTTCCTCAAAATGCTCAATGACCCCTGACATCACAATGTACCATAACACCTGTCATCAAAATATTCCATGACCCTTTTCATCAAATTGCTCTATATCCCTGTCATCACAATGCTCCCTGCCCTTCTCATCACAATGTACCACGCCGTTGTCATCAAAATGCTCCATGACCTTTGTCATCACAAGGATCCATGACCCTTGGCATCTCAATGCTCCATGCCATTGTCATCACAATGCTCCATGAACCCTCTAATCACAATGCTCCATTCCCCTTTGCATCTCAATGCTCCATGAACCCTGTCATCAAAATGCACCATGCCCATCATCATAATGCTTCAGGCTATTGTCATCACAATGAAATCAAAATATTTGATGATCTATCTCATCACAATGCTCCAAATCCTTGTGATCACAATGTTCCATAACACTTATCATCACAACGTCACTTGACGCTCGTCATCACAATTATCCATGGTCTTCTCATCACAATGCTCTACGCCCTTGTCATCAAAATGCTCCATGACCCTTGTCATCACAATTCTCCATGGCCACTGTCATCACAATGCTCCATACCCCTTGTCATTACTGTGCTCCATGACGCTCGTCATCACAATTATCCATGGTCTTCTCATCACAATGCTCTACGCCCTTGTCATCAAAATGCTCCATGACCCTTGTCATCACAATGCTCCATGGCCACTGTCATCACAATGCTGCATTCCCCTTGTCATTACAGTGCTCCATGACGCTCGTCATCACAATTATCCATGGTCTTCTCATCACAATGCTCCACGGTCTTTCCATCACAGTGCTCCATGCCCTGGTCATCACAATGCTCCATGTCCCTTATCATCACAATTCTCCTCGTTCTTGGCATCACTATGCTCCATGACACTTCTCATCACCGTGTTACATGATTTGTCATCACAATTCTCTATGCAATTGTCATCACAATGCTCCATGACCCCTGTCATAGGAAGCTCCATGTGCTTCTCATCACAATGCTTCATGAATTTGTCCTCAAAATTCTCAATGGCCCTTGTCATCACAATGCTCCATGCCCTTGTCATCACAATGCTCCATGTCCCTAGTCATCACAATGCTCCAAGCCCTTGTCATCAAAATGCTCCATTACATTTGTCATCACAATCCTCCATGACACTTGGCATCACAATGTTCCATTCCATTGTCATCGCAATGGACCATGACATATGTAATCACAATGCTCCCTGAGACCTGTCTTCAAAATACTCCATGACCTTCTCATCACAATGCTCCATGCCTTTGTCATCACATTGCACCATGCCCACTGTCATCACAATAATCCATGAAATATGTCAGGCCAATGCTCCATGCCCCTATCATCACAATGCTCCGTGACTCCAGTCATCACAATGCTTCATGAAATTTGTCATCACAATGGTCCATGCCCTCGTCATCACAAGGCTCTGTGACCTTTGTCAACAAAATGCTCCATGAAATTTTCATCACAATGCTCGGTGACGCTTGTCATCACATTGCTCCATGTCTGTGTCAGCACAGTGCTCCATGACCCATGTCATCACAATGCGCCATGTGCTTGTCATCACAATGCTCCACAAACTTGTCATCACAATGCTCCATAAAACTTGTCATCACAATGCTCCATGCACTTCTTATCCAAATGCTCTCTCACGAATGATATCAAAATGTTCCCTCACTAGTCATCACAATACACCCACTCCCCTGTCATCACAATGGTCCACAACACCGTCATGAAAATGTTCCATGACTCCTGACATCACAATGTTCCATAACCCCTGTCATCAAAATGTTCCATGACACTTTTCATCAAATTGCTCCATGACCCTGTCATCACAATGCTCCCTGCCCTTCACAAGAGAATTCACCACACCCTTGTCATCAAAATGCTCCATGACCTTTGTCATCACAAAATTCCATGACCCTTGGCATTACAATGCTCCATGCCATTGTCATCACAATGCTCCAAAAACCTCTCATCACATCGTTCCAAGCCCTTGTCATCACAGGATCCATGATGCTTTTCATCACAATGCTCGATGCCATTCTTCTCACAATGCTCCATGCGCTTGTCATTACAATCCTCCATGAACCATGTATCACAGTGTTCCGTGCCGTTGTTATCTCAATGCTCCTTGCCCCCTCTCATCACAATAATCCATGAAACATCTCAGACCAATGTTCCATGCCCTTTTCATCACAATGATGCAAGACTCCTCTAGTCATAATTCTCCATGCCACTTTTCATCTCAGTGCACCATGAACGCTGTCATCACAATGCACCAATGCACATCATCATAATGCTTCATGCTATTGCCATCACAATGAAATCTAAATGCTCTATGACCTCTGTCATCAAAATGCTCCAAATCCTTGTGATCACAATATTCCATAACACTTATCATCACAGCTCCCCATAACGCTCGTCATCACAATTATCCATGGTCTTCTAATCACAATGCTCCATGACATTTGTCATCACAATGCTCAATACCCTTGTCATCACAGTGCTCCAAGACTCCTGTAATCAAAATGCTCCATGCCCTTGTCGTCACAAAGCTCCATGATGCATGTCTTCAGAACGCTCCATGACATTCTCATCACAATGTTCAATGCCCTTGTCATCACAATGCTCCAAGACCCCTGTAATCACAATGCTCCATGACCCTTTTCATCAGAATGCTCCATGAGACTTGTCATCACATGGCTCCATGGTCTTCTCATCACAGTGCTCCAGTACCTTTTCATCACAATGTTCCTTGACCGCTGTCATCACAATACTCCATGAACATTTTCAGCCCAATGCTCCATGAGGTTCTCATCACAATGCTCCATGACCTCTGTCATCACAATGCTCCATGACCACTGTCATCACAATGCTCCATGAACACTGACAACACAATGATCCGGGACTCTGCTCATCAGAATGCTCCATGCCCTTGTCATCCCAATGCTCCATGAACCCTTTAATCACAATGATCCATGACGCTTGTCATCACAGTGCTCCATGAACCTTGTCATCACAATGCCTTTGTCAGCAAAATGATACATAATCTTGTCATCACAATGCTCCATGTGCTTGTCATCACAATCCTCCATGACCCTTGGGATCATATTGCTTTATACCCTTGTCATCTCTATCTTGCCTTTCTGGTCTTTACAGATTTTCGGATGCCCTTTTTGACCGGTGGGAAGCGACAATTCTTTGTAGTGTGGATTTGCATTGTGCGCTTGCTTGATTAAAGGGCCTCTGACTTTTCTCCTGAATATATTCAGGAGAAAATCATACGCTGTTTTTGGCCAAGTGCATCATTCTCGAAGTTGTGATGCCTTTCCTGTACTTTAAAGGCGATTCCAATTTACCTCTTGAAATATGTTTTGTGCAATTCTGCCTCATTTTCAAGTCCGCTGTGTTGCCTTCCCTCAACAGATTTTTGGAAGAGAGTAGTCCTTTGTAACTCTGCAGGTTTTTGATTTGCTTTGCCCCTGAGATCCAATTTTCAAATCCCATTATTGAGAGCTGACCGCAAATCCACAATTTTGCTTCAGGACCTATACTGGTTCCAGGGGTGGCTATACTGGTTCCCTGTGGGTGGCTGAGGCTTTGGTTAATTCTTCTTCCTGACGGGAATTTAGAGTGACATGTGTCCGTCCAAATGCCTACATCTACTCTGATTGGTTCTCCCTCTTCCATTTCATCCTCTGCACAATTAGCAAACTGTGCGAACCAGGAGGTTATAGGGGATGACTCTCCTAAGTTGGGAGATTGATAGTAAAGTTGTTGGAATGCCAAACTGTAGCACAAGGAGAGGAAAAAGTAGGAGACTTTCAGAAACCTTTCACCATCACAGGGTGTCCATTCTCTAGGTTTCCCATACATGTTATAACTGTAGTGATATTCCCTTCTACCTGGAAATTTGGGACCCATGGAATGGTGGCATGCATTACTACTTTAAAGGGTCTGCATTTTCTCTCTCAATCTCACCAGTCCTCTCAGTCCCAAGTGTCCAGCCTTATGTCTCATCCAGCTGTCTTTGCAGATAGGGTCATTCTAGGTTTCATCAGAACCCCTGAAGGAATTGTGTAAGAATTTCGTTGTTTTTTGTTTTGTTTTTGAAATTCATTTTTATAATGGGGTTGAGCTGATTTTCCCTGACGTGTTTATGCTGGTCTAGACACACTTGATTCCCTTACAGAGGCATATCAATACATAGGTTTTAAGATTCTTACTAATCAGATATATTCCTCTGTGGGGAATAGGGGTTTTGAGTCCCGTTCACTGAGGAAGGTGTAGGTCTTGTCTATTCTGTATTTGGTTTATGGAATGGTACCTGTGCTAATATCAAACTCTGGTTTTATGCATCACCCCACCTCTCCTTTCCCCTTAAGGAGGCATAAGAGTGTTTTCTAAATGTGAGACGCTGCTCTCTTTCCTAATTCAGTTCATGTGTTGTGATGTTGACATTCCCTCTGTAAGTGATATCTTATGATAAGATTCTTTTTCTGTGTGACTAATTTCCCTTAGAATCATCATACCTATATCCTCTCATTATGCTGCTACTGGCCTTATGACATTGATTTCACGTCTGAGTGATATTCCATTGTACAAAATTACCACAAATTCTTTATGCATTTCTCTTTTTCCTGGGATACTTTAGGTGTACCGAAGTTGAGGTTCTTGTATGCAGAGCAGCCCTAAACTTTGGGGTGCCTGTGTCTTGTTGATATTTAGTCTTCCCAAGTTATATGTCCATGAGTTGAAGTCCCCTTTGCTCGGGGGCTTTGTATTTTAGATGTTTTAGGAAACAGCATACACTTCTTCAGAGTAGCTCTTGGATATTTATACCCCACCCATCAGCGTGACTAGTCTCCCTGTTTTCCATGGCCTCTCCTGCATTTTTGATTTGTACACATTTTTTGGATGGACTTTCTGAGCAGTGGAAATTGAGACTTCTTTATTGTGCGGATTTGCATTTCCCCCTTGCTTGGTTGGCCAAAAACTCTGTATGTGTTTTTTTCCTGAAGATATTCACGAAACAAACGCATACACCCTTTTGCCCAACTGCATCATTTTAGAAATTCTGCTGCTTTTTATATGCTTTAAATGTGAGTACAATCTACCTTTTGTAAAATGTTTCCTGCAATTCTGCCTCTCATTCAGAACCTCTTCGTTGCCTTACCTGAATATATTTTTGGACATTGGTTATCATTTATATCTTTGCAGGTCTTTGAATTGTCTGCTCCTGAGCTCCATTTTGCAACTCGCTTTTTTTGTGAGCTGACCCCCAAACCATTGGATTGATTCCGGCCCTATTCTGGTTCTGGGGAGGCAGGCTGAGCCTTTGGTTAATTCTTCTTCCTTATGGGAAATTAGAGTGACATGTGCCTGTCAAAACTCCTACAGTTAATCTCTCATTGGTTCCTCCTCTTCCCATTTATCCTCTGCAAAAATTGAAAACTGTGTGAAACAGGAGGTTAAAGGTGCTGATTCTCCAAGTCGGGAGATTGTTAGTAATGTGGCTGGAATGGCGAACCCCAGCACCAGGAGATCAAAAATGAGGTGCATTTTAGACACCTCTCCTGAGCACACGGTGTACATTCATCTCGGTTTCCCAGGCATGTTTTCCCTGTCAGAAGATTCCCTTGAAAGTGCAGATTTGGGACCCATGGAATGGGTACCAGGCAGTATTACTTTAAAAGGTCTGCATTTCCTCACCCAGCCTCTCTAACATCTCTTAGCGTGCATAGCTTCCAGCCTTATATATCATCCTGCTGTGGGTCTACATGTGTTCAATCCATGTTACATCGTAGCCCTTCAACAAAAGTTGTAAGAATTCTTGTCTGTCTCACTGTTTTTATAAATATTTTTAAATTTATTTTTATATTCGTTACAGCTGATTTTCAAAGCTCTGTTTTTTGCTGCTGTACATCCACTTGATTCATGTACTGTGAGACAACAATAAATTCTTTCTCAGATGCTTACGAGTCATATGTATTATTTTCCAGTGACTTGAGTGGACTGAGTGCCGTTCTTTGAGGTACTGTGTAGGCCTTGCCAGTTATTCAATTCGGTACTTGGAATGGTATCTTTGCTAATTTCAACCTCCTGGATAATACCTCACCATTCCCCACCTTTCCCATTTAGCAGCCTTATGTCTATTTTCTACATATTTGACTATGTTTCTGTTTTGTAGTTTATTTCATGTGTAGCCATTTTTGATTCCACCTTTAAGTGACATCTTATGATATGTGTCTTTTTCTTTCTGACATGTGTCACTTAGAATGATCATATGTAACTCCTCCAGAGTTGTTCCAAGTGGCCTTATTTCATTGATTTCGGGATGAGTAATATTCCACTCTACATAAGTACCCCATCTCTTTTATCCATTTTATCCTTCCAGGGACATTTAGGTTATATCCAAGTGGAGGCCCTTTTTAACAGAGAGGTGGTAAACGTTGGGGTGCCTGTTTTCTGTCATTTTTTGTTTTTCCCAAGGTATACGCCCATGAGTGTAAGTGCCCTATGCTCTGTAGCTCAGTTTTCAGATGTTTTAGCAAACACAATACACTTCTCCAGAGTGGCCGTTGGCACATTACATTTCCACTATCAGCCTCACAGGGCTCCCTTTTCTCCTCACCCTATCCTGCATTTCTGGTGTTTACACTTTATGTGGATGGCCCTTCTGACTGATGTGAAGTGATACATTTTGTAGTATTGATTTCCAGTGCCCACCTGTTTGTTTGGATAAAAAGTGTGAATGGCCTTTACTTGAATATATTCAGAAAAAAATGCATACGCCCTTTTGAGCCAAGTGCATCATTGGCGATGTTCAGCCCCTTTTCTTGTGCTTTAATGGGGAGTCCTTTCTACCTCTTCAAATCTGTTTCCTGCCACTCCCCCTTTCTTACAAGTCCTTTTCTGTGACTTACCTCAAGACATTTTTCAACAATAGATATTTTCAACTCTGCAGTTTCATGAATTTTAGTGCCCCTGAGTTCCATTTTTCAACTTGTGTTTTTGGAAACTGGACACAAAACAGCGGGATTTCCTCTAGCCCTATTCTCTTTCCGTGGGCATTTCTAGCCTTTGATGAATTTGTCTTCCGGATTGGAAATTAGAGTGGCATGTGCCTGTCCGAACAACTAAGATTTGTCTCTAAATTTTTCTCATCCTTCCGCTTCATCCTCTGGACAAATTCCAAACTGTGTGCAACAGGATGTTGACGGTGCTGATATCCCCAAGTGAGGAGATTGTTAGAAAAGATGCTGGAGGGGTGAACCCGAGCACCATGCGATGAGGAGATGAGGTGCCTTTTCCAAACTCTTTCCGATCAAACGGTGTACCTCCTCTAGGTGTGACAGGCATGTTTTAGCTGTAGGAAGGGTCCCGTGCATGGAAGGAGAACACCAGGGATTTTTCCAAATCAGTGCCTCCCCGAACCCCAAACTGGGGAATTTTTAAGTTACGGCTACACGTATGTCCATTAAGGGCCTTGGGAAATAGGCAGAGCCCAAACTTTAGATGATTGAAATCTTCAGGTTCAGAAGCGTTCACCATCGGCCTTGCTTAGGTTACATTTTATCTGTCATTGATAGATGATGTCAATAAAAAATATCGATTCTTTTTCAGATTATTTCCCCTTATAGGTTATTGCAAAATATTCAGTGTAGTTCCCTGTGCTATACAGTAATTCCTTGTTGATGATCTATTTTATACATAGCAGTGTGTATGTGTTAATCCCAAACTGTTAATTTATCCCTTCTCCTACCTTTCCCCTTTGGTAATAATAAATTATAAGATTTTATACTTCTCAGAAATGGGGGAGCTGAAAGAGAGGTATCCTTTTCAATGGAAAAGCATTCAAAACAAGATTGAAGCTTCAGCCAAGAGTATTCGATGTACATCCATGGAAATAAATCACTTCATTTCTCTAATGTTGACCTGACAAATAAGACAGACGTCTTCACTGAACTTGCTTATAGTAAAGTGATGGAAATATCAAATGTAAGTCTTAGAAAAATCTTATTTTACCCGAGCATTATACACTGCTCTATGTTAACTACAGTTTGGCTCACACATCTGTTCAATGAAGTTACAATGTTCTCAATTTCTGTTACTGATCATCCAGAGGGAACGCCAACAGGAGTCCCCCTGCCCAGTGTCATTGGAGCCAACAGATCAAGACTGAGTTTGGTTCAGAAGCAAAGGAAACTTTATTTTGAAAACCGAATGGAGAGGTGAGTGTGTGCACTCCCCCACGGGCTGTGGGCTGGGCTGCAGTGTAGGGATCCCGGCAGCGTTAGTGGGAGTTAGGGGATGGAGCTCTCGAGGGCTGGGTTGGCTGCAGCTCAGGCTCTATGCCGTGGAGTCTGCATGGGACTCCACAAGCTGAGGTGTCGACCCAGCCATTCTGCAATAGGAAATCGGGTCTGAAGTGCCGGGTGTGGGACCTCTGCATGCGGAACCCTAGGAGCACGTGAAATTAGACAAAGCACAAAGGAAAAACTGCTTAGACTTTATTTTATTGCCCAGATTCTCTTTTTATCTCCCAGGAATTTTTAATGAACGTTGACAGAGACGAACACCTCCTCTGCTTTTTGTTCCGTTCCTCATTCTTGGGGTGTTGAGGGTGCAGACCCCTCTTTTGTAACTGCTTCATGCTGTGGTGGGAGCCCTGATACGTGGGGGAAGGGGCAAAACGTCTGCCCACCAGCCTCCAGGTGAGGTTGATTGTCCCAAAGCCTCCTGCATCACTTCTCGTCTGCCTGAGCACCAGCATTGGAAGTGTTATAGATTCTAATGACCTTTAAGAGTCCAGGAAAGAAATGCGCAGAGATGCTGTGGTGGCAGGTTTCACCCCACCCCACATTTGTTCGGTGACATTAGGCTGACGTTTTTTGCCAGCCTAGATGCTCTGACCAGTAGTCTGTGCTTTCTTTAATTAGGTCCCTGAATTAATGTACAAACAGCACCATGTGTCAGAGCCCTGCCTGTGCAACACCCAGACAGTCCAGGGTCAGTGGTGATCCAGGACCATGACGTCCACTGAGTCAACGGCCTTTAGAAGTAGCCAGCAGTCCAGCCGTTCATATTGGCCAACATCACCGCGGTGTCTGTAGGGTTTTCTATGGTGAAAGCATGATATACGTTTCCCCCGCCAAGCTTATTAGTTCCCCTCTGGGTGCAGTAAGTCCTGCAAGCAGTAGTCTGCTCTTTCGGGGCACAGTCTTGTTGTTTTCTGAGAGAAACTCCAGGTCAAGTGATGGTCACACGAGTCATCTTGGGGGCCCGTTGCCCCCATTTGTCTCTCTGGAGGTTGGAGTTGGAGGGCCTCCTCACTCGAGGTCAGTGTGTCCACAGAGCGACCCCTGCTTCTTCAGGACATGATGGGTGGTTAGGATCACGACATGGGGTCCTTTTCCCTTAGGAGGGAGCTGGACTTGTGGGCTGCTGATTTCCAGCTTTTTAGATACCCCAGTATCCTGGCCTGATGAGTCGGTGGGCAAAGCCCTTGGGGACCATAGTTTACCATACCTGAAGGGCATTCTTGTGTTGCTCCATTTCAAGTGGTCCCAGTTTTTGTACTAAGTCTCCAAGGGCGATTAACCTTTGACCGGGTATGTAAAGGTCAAAGGGTTTAGCTAAATTAGCGAGTTCCTGGGCAAGGATCTGAATTGACTGCTCTTTCCATTCTTGAAAGGCTGCGTCTGGATTGTATTCAAAAGGATCATCATCTTTTCGTGTCAGTGTTTCATGTAGAGGCCCAGCTATTAGACTGTAGTTAGGGATCCAGATGCAGAAAACCTTGGCCTCCCCAGGAACCCTTAAGCTGTCTTCTAGTTTTAGAAGAGGTAAGGCTGCAAATGGCTTCTTCCCTATCCTGGGATGCGTTTCTCCAAATATCTGTGAGAATGAAGCCCAGGCAAGTCACCTGAGCCTGGGATATTTGAGCCTTTTTCTTGGACACCTTCTATCCTTTCTTGGCTAGGTAGTTCCGAGGCGTCTTTATTAGGCCTGGCAATCAGAATGTCATCTGCATATTGAAGGAGGGTTCCCTTTTACAGAGGTAGAACGTTTAGGTTTTTAGAGGACATTTCCCCAATGATGGTGTGGGGATTTTTGAACCATTGGGGCAGGACGGCCCAGCATTATTGCTTGTGTTGCATGTTGTGTCCTGCCACTCACAAGCCAAAAATTCTTGTGACTCTGAGATGAATGGAATACAGAAGAAGGCATCATTGAAGTGTAATACAGAATGCCAAGGACTGGTGGATGGTAGAATGAGCAGCAGTGTGTAGGAAATAGGAGCTACTGGATGTATATCCTCGGTGGCTTCACTGACTGTCCTGATGTTCTTTCCCAGGTCTCCAGCAGCCCATGGGGTTCTCGTGGTTAGGCCAATCCCAGGATATGGAGCTCACCTGGGCTGCATCCCGCACCCCACAGCCCACGGGGCTCTCGTATTCAAGTCCTTCCAAGGGTATGGAGATCACCTGTGCAGCTACCCAGCAGCCCATGGGACTCTCATAGTCAGGCCCCTCCCAGGATACGGAGCTCCCCTGGGCAGGTACCCCAGCAGGGCTGGACACACAGGAACTGTGCACATAGCCCACCTTGCAGAGAACCCCCAGCTCACCTGTCGCTCACAGCTGACACAGAACACCTCAGAGCAGGACTTGAACTAACAAACAGCAGCTCTGACAGGTCTGTGACCCTGGCTATCACTCTGTGCAGCCTCTCTCTGCCTGGTCTTCCAGACACTTCCACTGCAGCCAGGGCTCCAGGCCTCTGTCTCCACCCACCATCACTCCTCTCCCTGACTCCTGGGTTCCTCTCATTAGGATAGGGTCTTCTTGAATTTGTTTTCCACTCATGGACCAGATAAAATGATAAGAAAACAAGCCGCAGCTGCAGCCCTTTGTCTATCCTAACTCTCAAGGCCCACACCTTTTCCTTGGGACTGACCCGTTTAGCAAGGTTCATTTTCTGCAACTGTGAGCCCCTGAGGGGTGAGGATTGGCTGATTTGGGCAGCCTGACACTGCTTGCCAGCCCCCCACACAGGTGTGCCTGGGTTGAGGTCAATATAAACACCTCTCCAGTCAGCAAGAGCCCCTGTAGCTGTGACTGACGCCATATTCTCTGCCCCATCAGCAGTTTCGGGGCTGGGGTGGTGGGAGGGAGGGACGGGCCGTGGCTTTGTGGGTGGCCCAGTGTGAGTGGGGCTCTGCTGGACTTTCTGCAGGAGTTGCCAGGCTGCCACCTGCTAAAGAAGAGGATGTGTCACCCATAACTGCCACTGGAATTTCTCCCCAGGCAGAGGTGAGGAAGTAAAAAAGCAGTGGGGGCTGTGGCAGGAGGGGTATCTCAGGCAGGGAAATGAAAAGATTCCAGAAGAGCATCTGGGGCCAGGACCCTCCTGGCTGGCCTGCAGGCACCAAGTCGGCCTGCGTGCTCTCGCTAGTGTGGCTCCACAGCCCTTCCTGTAGGCTTGCAAGTGCTTGTACATATTCAGGTGTTTTACCTGGAAAGCTTGGGAAGAGTTCAGCTGCAGCAGGACTGGGGCTCAGCTCACATTTACTCACAGACGCCTCAACACTGTCCCCCAGCTTTGCAATGAGGATGCTCCTTGTGGGGGAGAGCGCTGCTGACGGCATGGGAGACGATTTCCCACCTCTGACCAACTTAAGAATTTTTTACCACTGGAGCAAATGCCCTGATACGATTTTCCTCTGCATAACCGGTGAGTTCTGTTTTTTTTTCTTTCTTTTTTTCTTTTTGGTTCAAGTTAGATTTTATTTATTCCTCTTTTTTTAATTTGGAGATATAAACATGGAAATAATGCATTAATATAAAGACGTCTATGTGAAGGGAAAAACTTTTTTTCTGTTTTATTTTATTAAATGTTATTTATTTATTTTTAATTTTTTTAAATTTATTACTTTTATACAGCAGGTTCATATTGGATATATGTTTTATACATATAAGTGTGCACATGTGAATCCCAGTCTCCCAATCCATGCCACCACCACCCTCACATGGCGTTCCCTCCTTGGTGTCCATATGTTTGTTCTCTACATCTGTCTCTATCTCTGCCCTGCAAACTGGTTCATCTGTACAATTTTTCTAGGTTCCACATATATGCATTAATATACAATATTTGTTTTTCTCTTTCTGACTTACTTCACTCTGTATGACAGTCTCTAGATCCATCGAGGTCTCTACAAATGACCCAATTTCATTCCTATGTATGGCTGAGTAATATTCCGTTGTATATATGTATCACGTCTTTATCCATTTGTCTGTCTGTGGGCAATTAGGTTGCTTTCATTACCTGTCTATTGTAAATAGTGCTGCAGTGAACATTGTGGTGAATGTGTCTTTTTGATTTATGGTTTTCTCTGGGTATATGCCCAGTACTGGGATTGCTGGATTATATGGTAATTCTATTTTTAGTTTTTTAAGGAACCTCCATACTGTTCTCCATAGAGACTGTATCGATTTACATTCCCAACAATAGTGGAAGAAGGTTCCTTTTCTCCACACCCTCTCCAGCATTTGTTGTTTGTAGATTTTCTGATGATGCCCATTCTAACAGGTGTGACATGATACCTCATTGTAGTTTCGATTTCCATTTCTCTAATAATTAGTGATGTTCAGCAGATTTTCATGTGCGTACTGGCCATCTCTATGTCTTCTTGGAAGAAATGTCTATTTAGATCTTCCATTTTTGTATTGGGTTGTTTGTTTTATTACTGTTGAGCTGCATGAGCTGTTTATATATATTGGAGATTAATCATTTGTCCATTGATTCGTTTGCAAATATTTTCTGCCATTCTGAGGGTTGTCTTTTGGTCTTGTTTGTAGTTTCCTTTGCTTTGCAAAAGCTTTTACGTTTCAGTAGGTCCCATCTGTTTAGTTTTCTTTTTTATTTCATTACTATAGGAGGTGGATCAAAAAAGATCTTGCTGTGATTTACGTCAGAGTATCCTTCGTAAGTTTTCCTCTCAGAGTTTTATACTGTCTGGTCTTACATTAAAGTCTCTAATTCATTTTGAATATATTTTTATGTATGGTGTTGGGGAGTGTTCTAATTTCATTCTTTTACATGTAGTTCTCCATATTTCCCAGCAACAATGATTGAAGAGACTGTCTTATCTCCATTGTATAGTCTTGCTTCCTTTGTCATAGATTAGTTGACCATAAGTGTGTAGGTTTATCCTTGGGCTTTTTTTTTTTCCTTTTACACGTTTATTGAAGTATAATTGCTTTACAATGGAGTGTTCGTTTCTGCTGTATAAAAAAGTGAATCAGTTATACATATACAAATATCACCAGATCCCCTCCCTCTTGCATCTCCCTCCCACACTCCATATCCCACCCCTTTATGTGGTCACAAAGCACCGAGCTGATCTCCCTGTTCTATGTGGCTGATTCTCAGTAGCTATCGGTGTTACATTTGGTAATGTATTTATGTCCATGGCACTCTCTCACTTCGTCCCAGCTTACCCATCCCCCTTCCGGTGACCTCAAGTCCTTTCTCTATGTCTGTGTCCTTAATCCTGTCCTGCCACTAGGTTCTTCAAAATCTTTTTCTTTTCTTCATTAGATTCCATATATCTCTGTTAACATACAGTATTTGTTTTTCCCTTTCTGACTTACTTCACTGTGTAGGACAGATTCTAAGTCCATCCACCTCAGTACAAATAACTCAGTTTTGCTTCTTTTTATGGTTGAGTAATATTTGATTGTATATATGTGCCAGATCTTCTTTATCCATTCATCTGTCGATGGACACTTAGGTTGCTTCCATGTCCTGGCTAATGCAAATAGAGCTGCAATGAACATTTTTGTACATAACTCTTTTTGAATTATGGTTTTCACAAGGCAAATGCCCAGTAGTTGGATTGTTGTGTCGTATGGTACTTCTATTGTTAGTTATTTAAAGGAACCTCCGTACTGTTCTCCCTAGTGCTCATATCAATTTACATTCCCACCCACAGTGCAAGTATGTTCCCTTTTCTCCAATAAAGGCCTCTCCAGCATTTATTGTTTTGTAGATTTTTTTGATGATTGCCACTCTGACTGCTGTGAGGTGATACCTCAGGGTAGTTTTGATTTGCATTTCTCTAATGATTAGTGATGTTCTACATCCTTTCATGTGTTTCTTGGTAATCTGTATATCTTCTTTGGAGAAATGTCTATTTAGGTCTTCTGCCCGTTTTTGGATTGGGTTGTTTGTTTTTGTGATATTGAGCTACATGAGGTGCTTGTAAAGTTTGGAGATTAATCCTTTGTCAATTGCTTCATTTGAAAATATTTTCTCCCATTCTGAGGGTTGTTTTTGCATCTTGTTTATGTTTTCCTGTACTGTGTAAAAGCTTTTAAGTTTCATTAGGTCCCATTTGTTGATTTCTGTTTTTATTTCCATTTCTCTAGGAGGTGGGTCCAAAAGGATCTTGCTGTGATTTATGTCATAGCGTGTTCTGCCTATGGTTTCCTCTAAGTGTTTTATAGTGTCTGGTCTTATATTTAGATCTCTAATCAATTTAGAGTCTATTTTTGTGTATGGTGTTATGGAGTGTTCTAATTTCATTCTTTTATGTGTAGGGGTCCAGTTTTCCCAGCACCAATTACTGAAGAGACTGTCTTTTCTCCATTGTATATCCTTAGCTCCTTTGTCATAGATGAGATAGCCATAGGTATGTAGGTTTATCTCTGGGCTTTCTGTCCTGTTCCATTGATCTGTGTTTATGCCAATCTACATACACTTGATTCCATTATGCAGACATATAAATACATAGGTTTCAAGGTTATTACAAGTCAGATATATTCCTCTTCAGTGAATAGGGTGTTTTGTGTCCAGTTCATTGAGAAAGGAGTAGGTCTTGTCTATTACATATTTGGTATATGGAATGGGATCTGTGGTAATTTCAAACTCTGCTTTTACACATCACCCCACGTCACCTTTCCCCTTAAGGAGGCATAAGTGTGTTTTCTAAATGTGTAACTCTGTTCTCTTTTGAACTTCAGTTCATGTGTAGCCATGTTTACATTTCCTCTATAAGTGATATATTACAATAAGTTTCTTATTCTTTGTGGCTCATTTCACTTAGCATCATCGTACCTAAAGCCACTCATTATGCTGCTATTGGCCTTATGACATTGATTTTATGTCTGAGTGACTTTCCTTTGTATATAAGTACCACAACATCTATATCCATTTTTTTTTTCCTTTCCTGGGATATATAAAGTGTACCGAAGTCGAGGTTCTTGTAAACAGAGCAGACCTAAAATTTGGGCTGGCTGTGTGTTGTGGATTTTTAGTTTTCCCAAAATACACGCCCATGAGTGGAAGTGTGCTATACTCTGTAGCTCTGTTTTAGAAAACAACATACAGTTCTCCAGAGAGGCTGTTGGCAATTTACATCCTGTCCATCGGCGTAACCAGGCTCCCTTTTCTCCATGGCCTGTCCTGCATTTGTGGCTTTTACACTATATGTGGATGGCTCTTTGGACTGGAGGTAAGGGACACTTCTCTGTAGTGTGGATTTGCAATGCCTGATGGCTTGCTTAGCCAAAAAGGGCATATGCATTTTTTCCCGAATATATTCAAGAAAATACACATAATCCCTTTTCAGCCAAGGGCATCATTGTCAAAATTCTGTCGCTTTTCATGTGCTTTAAAGACGACTCCAATCTACCTCTTGAAATCTGTTTCCTTCAATTCTGCCTTGCATTCAAATCCTCTTCACTGCCTTTCCTCAATATATTTCTGGATGATAGTTGTCCTTTATAATTCTGCAAGTTTGTGAATTGCTGTGCCCCTGATTTCCATTTTTCAACTCGCCTCTTTGTGAGCTGGCTGCAATACCGCAGGATGGCTTTAGGCCCTAGTCCTTTTCCGGGGCTTCAGGCTGAGCCTTTGGTTAATTATTCTTCCTGATGGGAAACTAGAGTGACATGTACCCATCCAAACACCTACAGCTAATCTCTCATTTATTTCCCCTCTTCCTGTTCATCCTCTGCACAGTTTGCAAACTGTGCATAACAGGAGGGTAAAGGCACTGACACTCCAAGTGGGGAGATTTTGAGTAATGCAGATGGAATGGCGAAGCCAAGCACGACAAAAGGAAAAATGAGGTACCTTTTAGAAAACTTTCCCAATTACACAGTGTACCATCCACTGGGTTTCCCATGCATGTTTTAACTGGAGGAAGATTCCCTTAAACCTGGAGAGTTGGGACCACTAGAATGGGTAGCACACAGTATTGCTCTAAGTGGTGTTCTTTTGTTCACACAACCTCAGCAATCTTGTCAGCCCCAAGAGTCCAGTCTTATGTCTCATCCAGCTGTGGGTGTAAAGGTGGTCAATCTAGCTTGCATCACAGGCCCTGAACTTAATTTTTAAGACTTTCTATCTGTTTTTGCATTTTGCTTTTGAAATTTATTTTTATAAGTGGGTTTAACTGAATTTCAGTGCTCTGTCCATGCCGTTATACACACACATGATTCCTTTATGGAGACATGAGAATACATATGTTTTAAAATACTTAGAGTCAGACATATTCCTCTGCAATGAATAGGGGGTGTTGAGTCCAGTTCATTGTGCCGGGAGTAGGTGTTGTCTTTTACATGCATAGTTTATATAACGGTATCTGTGCTAATTTAAAACTCTGCTTTTATGCATTACCCCACCTAGGCTTTCCCATTAAGCAGGCAGAAGATGTTTTCTAAATGTGTGACTCTGTTGTGTTTGTAATTCAGTTCATGTGTAGTCATGTGTACATTCCCGCTATGAGTGATAACTTATGATAAGATTAGTTACTCTGTAATCTTTCCTAACTCAGTTCATGTGTAGCCATGTTTACAGGACATTCATAAGTGATATCTTATGATAAGTTTCTTTTTCTGTGTGACTTATTTCACTTAGAATCATCGTACCTGAATCCACTCTTTTTGCTGCTACTGGCCTTATGACATTGATTTCATGGCTGAGTGATATTCCATCGTACGTAAGTACCACAATATCCTGAACCATTTTTGTCTTTACTGGGATACTTAAGGTGTACCCAAGTTGAGGTTCTTGTAAGCAGTGCAGCGCTAAATTTTAGGGTGGCTCTGACTTATTGATTTTCAGTTTTCCCAAGGTATATTACCTAGAGTGGAACTGCCCTTGGCTGTGTAGCTCTGTTGTTTACTTCTTTTAGGGAACACAATGCACTCCTCCAGAGAGGCAGTTGGCAACTTACATCCCGCCCATCAGCATAACGAGGCTCCCTGATCTCCAGGGCCTGTCTTGCCTTTCTGGTTTTTACACATTTTGTGGATGTCCCTTTTGACTGGTGGGAAGGGATACTTCTTTGTAGTGCAGATTTGCATTGCTGCTTGCTTGCTTGGCCAAAAATGGCGTATGCATTTTCTCCTGAATATACTCAGGAGAAAACGCATACGCCCTTTTTGGCCAAGTGCATCATTGTCGAAGTTGTGCCCCTCTTCCTGTGCTTGAAATGTGATTCCAACGTACCTCTTGAAATCTGTTTCCTGCTATTCTGCCTCGTTTTAAAGTCCGCCTCTCTGCCTTCCCTCAAAAGATTTTTGGACGATAGTTGTCCTCTATTACTCTGCCAGTTTGTAAATTGCTGTGCCCCTGAGCTCCATTTTTCAACTCGTTTTTGTGAGCTGACAGCAAATCCAAAATTATGGTTCAAAACCTATACTGGTTCCCGGCGTGTGGCTGAGACATTGGTTAATTCTACTTCCTGCTGGGCAATTAAAGTGACATGTACCTGTCCAAATGCCTAACAGCTACTCTCTCATTGGTTCTCCCTCTTCACTTTCATCCTCTGCCAAATTGGCAACCTGTGCGAACCAGGAGGTTTTACGGGCTACCGCTGCAAGTTGGGAGATTGATAGTAAAGCCATTGGAAGGTCAAACTGGAGCACAAGGAGAGGGACTATAACTTGAGTTTTAGAAACTTTTCGTATTCACAGTGTGTCCATTCTCTAGGTTTCCTGTAAATGTTATGGCTGTAGTAATATTCCCTTACACAAGGAGAGTTGGGACACATGGAATGGGTGCCACATATTATTGCTTTAAATGGTCTGCATTTGCTCACCCAGTCTCACCAAACCTCTCCGTCTCAAGTGTCCAGCTTTATGCCACATCCAGCTCTCGTTGTAGGTAGGGTCATTCCAGGTTTCATCAGAGCCCCTGAAGGAATTGTAAAGATTTTCCCTGTTTTTTTTTTGTTTTGTATTGGAAATTTATTTTTTTACTGGGTTTGAGCTGATTCTCACTGCCATGTTTATGCCAGTTTAGACACACTTGATTCCCTTATGGTGACATATCAATACATAGGTTTTAAGATTCTTACTAGTCAGATATATACCTCTGCGCAGAATATTGGGTTTTGCATCCCTTTCATTGATGTAGGTGTAGGTCTTGTCTATTCCGTATTTTGATTTTGGAATGGTACTTGTACTAATATCAAACTCTGGTTCTATGCATCACCCCACCTCTCCTTCCTCCTTAAGCAGGCATAAGTGTGTTTTCTAAATGTGAGACACTCTTCCCTTTCCTAACTCAGTTCATGTGTAGCCATGTTACAGAAAATTCATAAGTGCTATCTTATGATAAGTTTGTTTTTCTGTGTGACTTATTTCACTTAGAATCATCGTACCTGAATCCATTCATTTTCCCTTTACTGGCATTATGACATTGATTTCATGGCTGAGGGATAATCCATCATACATAAGTACCACAATTTTTTGAATCATTTTTATCTATCCTGGGATATTAGAGAGTACTCAATTTGAGATTCCTGTAAGCAGTGCAGCAATAAATTTTGGGGTGGCTCTATCTTATTGATTTTCAGTTTTCCCAAGGTATATTCCCTAGACTGGAACTCCCGTTGGGTCTGTAGCTCTGTTGTTTACTTCTTTTAGGGAACACAGTGCACTCCTCCAGAGAGGCAGTTGGCAATTTACATCCCGCCCCTCAGCATAACAAGGCTCCATGTTCTCCAGGGCCTCTCTAGGATTTCTGGTTTTTACACATTTTGTGGATGTCCCTTTTGACTGGTGGGAAGTGATACTATTTGCTGTGCAGATTTGCATTGCCCACTTGCTTGCTTGGCCAAAACGGGCGTATGCGTTTTCTCCTGAATATATTCAGGAGAAAACGCATACGCCCTTTTTGGCCAAGTGCATTATTTTCGAAGTTGTGCCCCTCTTCCTGTGCTTTACAGGTGATTCCAACGAACCACTTGAAATCAGTTTCCTGCTATTCTGCCTCGCTTAGAAGGTCGCCTCGTTGCCTTCCCTTAACAGATTTTTTGGACGATAGTTATCCTTTATTACTGTGCCAGTTTGTAAATTGCTGTGCCCTTGAGCTCAATTTACTAACTCGTTTTTTGTGAGCTGACCACAAGTCCAAAATTATGGTTGAGGACCTATACTTGTTCACGGCGGGTGGCTGAGACTTTGGTTAATTCTTCTTCCTGCCGGGAATTTAGAGTGACATGTGCCCATCCAAATGCCAAACAGCTACTCTTTCATTGGTTCCCCCTTTTCCCTTTCATCCTCTTCCAAATTGGCAACCTGAGAAAACCAGGAGGTTAAAGGGGCTGTCTCTCCAAGTTGGGAGATTGATAGTTAAGCAGTTGGAATGTCAAACCGGAGCACCAGGATAGGGACAATTAGTTGGGTTTTAGAAACATTTCGTTTTCACTGTGTGTCCATTCTCTTGGTTTCCTGTACATGTTATAGCTGTAGTAATATTCCCTTCAACCTGGAGACTTGGGACCCATGGAACGGGTGCCATGCATTACTGCTCTAAAGGGTATGCTTTTGCTCACCCAATCTCACCAATCCTCTCAGTCCCATGTGTCCAGCCTTATGCCACATCCAGCTGTCATTGTAGATAGGGTCATTCCAGGTTTCATCAGAGACCCTGAAGGAATTGTAAAGAATTTCCCTGTTTTTTGTTTTGTTTTTGAAATTCCTTTTTATAGTGGGTTTGAGCTGATTCTCACTGCCATCTTTATGTCAGTCTACACACACTTGATTCCCTACGGAGACATATCAATACATAGGTTTTAAGATTCTTACTAGTCAGATATATTCCTCTGCGGGAAATATCGGTCTTTGAGTCCCTTTCACTGAGGAAGGTGTAGGTCTTGTCTATTCCATACTTGGTTTTTGGAACGGTACCTGTGCTTATATCAACCTCTGGTTTTATGCATCACCCCACCTCTCCTTCCTCCTTAAGCAGGCATAAGATTGTTTTCTAAATGTGAGACTCTCTTCTCTTTCCTAACTCAGTTCATGTGTAGCCATGTTTACAGGATCTTCATAAGTGATATCTTATGATAATTTCTTTTTCTGTGTGACTTATTTCACTTAGAATCATCGTACCTGAATCCACTCATTTTGCTGCTACTGGTCATATGATATTGATTTCATGGCTGAGGGATATTCCCTCGTACGTAAGTACCACAACTTTTTCAACTATTTTTATATTTCCTGGGATATTAAGGTGTACCCAAGTTGAGGTTCTTCTAAGCAGTGCATTCCTAAATTTAGGGGTGGCTCTGTCTTATTGATTTTCAGTTTTCCCAAGGTATATTCCCTAGACTGGAAGTGCCCTTGGCTCTGTAGCTCTGTTGTTTACTTGTTTTAGGGAACACAATGCACTCCTCCAGAGAGACAGTTGGCAATTTACATCCTGCCCATCAGCATAACAAGGCTCCCTGTTCTCCAGGGCCTGTCTTGAATTTGTGGTTTTTACCCTTTTGTGGATATCCCTTTGGACCGGTGGGAAGTGATACTTCTTTGTAGTGCAGACTTACATTGTCCGCTTGCTTGCTTGGCCAAAATGGGCGTATGCGTTTTCTCCTGAATATACTCAGGAGAAAATGCATACGCCCTTTATGGACAAGTGCATCATTGTCAAAGTTGTGCCCCTCTTCCTGTGCTTTAAAGGCGATTCCAACGTACCTCTTGAAATCTGTTTCCTGCTATTCTGCCTCACTTTCAAGTCCGCCTCGTTGCCTTCCCTCAACAGATTTTTGGATGATAGTTGTCCTTTATTACTCTGCCAGTTTGTGAATTGCTCTGCCCTATAGCTCCATTTTTTAACTCGTTTTTTGTGAGCTGAACGCATGTCCCATATTTTGGTTTAGGACCTATACTGGTTCCCGGTGGGTGGCTGAGACTTTGGTTAATTCTTCTTCCTCCCGGGAAATAAGAGTGACATGTGCCCGTCCAAATGCCTAACAGCTACTCTCTCTTTGGTTCTCCCTCTTCCCTTTCATCCTTTGCCAAATTGGCAACCTGTGCGTACCAGGAGGTTAAAGGTGCTGTCTCTCCAATTTGGGAGATTGATAGTAAAGCAGTTAGAAAGTGAAACTGGAGCACCAGGAGAGGGACTATTCGTTGAGATTTAGAAACCTTTTGTATTCACAGTGTGTCCATTCTCTAGGTTTCCCATACATGTTACAGCTGTAGTAATATTCCCTACAACCTGGGGAGTTGGGACCCATGGAATGGGTGACATGCATTATTGCTTTAAAGGGTCTGCTTTTGCTCACGAATCTCACCAGTCCTCTCAGTCCCATGTGTCCAGCCTTATGCCACCTCCAGCTGTCGTTCTAGATAGGGTCATTCCAAGTTTCATCAGAGAGCCTGAAGGAATTGTAAAGAATTTCGCGGTTTTTTTGTTTTGTTTTTGAAATTCCTTTTTATAGTGGGTTTGAGCTGATTCTCGCTGCCATCTTTATGCCAGTCTACACACACTTGATTCCCTTACGGAGACATATCAATACATAGGTTTTAAGATTCTTACTAGTCAGATATATTCCTCTGCGGGAAATATGTGGTTTTCAGTCCCTTTCACTGAGGAAGGTGAAGGTCTTGTCTATTCCATACTTGGTTTTTGGAACGGTACCTGTGCTTATATCAAACTCTGGTTTTATGCATCACCCCACCTCTCCTGCCCCCTTAAGCAGGCATAAGAGTGTTTTCTAAATGTGAGACTCTCTTCTCTTTCCTAACTCAGTTCATGTGTAGCCATGTTTACAGGATCTTCATAAGTGATATCTTATGATAAGTTTCTTTTTCTGTGTGACTTATTTCACTTAGAATCATCGTACCTGAATCCACTCATTTTGCTGCTACTGGTATTATGATATAGATTTCATGGCTGAGGGATATTCCCTCGTACGTAAGTACCACAACTTTTTCAACCATTTTTATATTTCCTGGGATATTAAGGTTTACCCAAGTTGAGGTTCTTGTAAGCAGTGCATTCCTAAATTTTGGGGTGGCTCTGTCTTATTGATTTTCAGTTTTCCCAAGGTATATTCCCTAGACTGGAAGTGCCCTTGGCTCTATAGCTCTGTTGTTTACTTGTTTTAGGGAACACAATGCACTCCTCCAGAGAGGCAGTTGGCAATTTACATCCCGCCCATCAGCATAACAAGGCTCCCTGTTCTCCAGGGCCTGTCTTGAATTTCTGGTTTTTACCCTTTTTATGGATGTCCGTTTGAACCGGTGGGAAGTGATACTCCTTTGTAGTGCAGACTTACATTGTCCGCTTGCTTGCTTGGCCAAAATGGGCGTATGTGTTTTCTCCTGAATATACTCAGGTGAAAACGCATACGCCCTTTTTGGACAAGTGCATCATTGTCGAAGTTGTGCCCCTCTTCCTGTGCTTTAAAGGTGATTTCAACGTGCCTCTTGAAATTACTTTCCTGCTATTCTGCCTCACTTTCAAGTCCGCCTCGTTGCCTTCCCTCAACAGATTTTTGGATGATAGTTGTCCTTTATTACTCTGCCAGTTTGTGAGTTGCTCTGACCTATAGCTCCATTTTTTAACTTGTTTTTTGTGAGCTGAACGCAGGTCCCATATTTTGGTTTAGGACCTATACTGGTTCCAGGTGGGTGGCTGAGACTTTGGTTAATTCTTCTTCCTCCCGGGAAACAAGAGTGACATGTGCCCGTCCAAATGCCTAACAGCTACTCTCTCTTTTGTTCTCCCTCTTCCCTTTCATCCTTTGCCAAATTGGCAACCTGTGTGAACCAGGAGGTTAAAGGTGCTGTCTCTCCAAGTTGGGAGATGGATAGTAAAGCAGTTAGAAAGTGAAACTGGAGCACCAGGAGAGGGACTATTCGTTGAGATTTAGAAACCTTTCGTATTCACAGTGTGTCCATTCACTAGGTTTCCTATACATGTTATAGCTGTAGTAATATTCCCTACAACCTGGAGAGTTGGGACCCATGGAATGGGTGCCATGCATTATTGCTTGAAATGGTCTGCATTTGATTACGAGTCTCACCAATCCTCTCAGTCCCATGTGTCCAGGCTTATGCCACCTCCAGCTGTCGTTCTAGATAGGGTCATTCCAAGTTTCATCAGAGACCCTGAGGAATTGTAAAGAATTTCCCTGTTTTTTTGTTTTGTTTTTGAAATTCCTTTTTATAGTGGGTTTGAGCTGATTCTCGCTGCCATGATTATGCCAGTCTAGAAACTCTTGATTCCCTTACAGAGACATATCAAACATAGGTTTTAAGATTCTTACTAGTCAGATATATTCCTCTGCCGGAAATATGGGGTTTTGAGTCCCTTTCACTGAGGAAGGTGTAGGTCTTGTCTATTCCATAGTGGTTTTTGGAACGGTACCTGTGCTTATATCAAACTCTGGTTTTATGCATCACCCCACCTCTCCTTCCCCCTTAAGCAGGCATAAGATTGTTTTCTAAATGTGAGACTCACTTTTGTTCCCTAACTCAGTTCATGTGTAGCTATGTTTACAGGATCTTCATAAGTGATATTTTATGATACGTTTCTTTTTCTGTGTGACTTATTTCACTTAGAATCATCGTACCTGAATCCACTCATTTTGCTGCTACTGGTCTTATGACATTGATTTCATGGCTGATGGATATTCCATCGTACGTTATTACCACAATTTTTTGAACCATTTTTATATTTCCTGGGATATTTAAGGTGTACCCAAATTTAGGATCTTGTAAGCAGTGCAGCCCTAAATTTTGGGGTGGCTCTGTCTTATTGATTTTCAGTTTTCCCAAGGTATATTCCCTAGACTGGAAGTGTCCTTGGCTCTGTAGCTCTGTTGATTACTTGTTTTAGGGAACACAGTGCACTCCTCCAGAGAGGCAGTTGGCAATTTACATCCCGCCCATCAGCATAACAAGGTCCCTGTTCTCCAGGGCCTGTCTTGAATTTCTGGTTTTACCCTTTTTGTGGATGGCCCTTTGGAGCAGTGGGAAGTGAAATTTCCTTGTAGTGCATACTTACATTGTCCGCTTGCTTGATGGCCAAAAAGAGCGTATGCGTTTTCTCCTGAATATACTCAGGGGAAAACGCAAACGCCCTTTATGGACAAGTGCATCATTGTCGAAGTTGTGCCCCTCTTCCTGTGCTTTAAAGGCGATTCCAACGTACTACTTGAAATCTGTTTCCTGCTACTCAGCCTCACTTTCAAGTTCGCCTCCTTGCCTTCCCTCAACAGATTTTTGGATGATAGTTGTCCTTTATTACTCTGCAAGTTTGTGAATTGCTCTGACCTATAGCTCCTTTTTTTAACTCGTTTTTTGTGAGCTGAATGCCAGTCCCACATTTTGGTTCAGAACCTATACTGGTTCCCGGGGGGTGGCTGTGACTTTGGTTAATTCTTCTTCCTCCCGGGAAATAAGAGTGACATATGCCCGTCCAAATGCCTAACAGCTACTCTCTCTTTGGTTCTCGCTCTTCCCTTCCTTCCTTTGCCAAACTGGGAAGCTGTGCGAAACAGGAGATTAAAGGTGTTGTCTCTCCAAATTTGGTGATTGATAGTAAAGCAGAGAGAAAGTAAAAATAGAGCACCAGGAGAGGGACATTTCGTTGAGGTTTACAAATCTTTCGTATTCACAGTGTGTCCATTCTCTAGGTTTCCCATACATGTTATAGCTGTAGTAATATTCCCTTCAACCTGGAGAGGTGGGACCCATGGAATGGGTGACATGCATAATTGCTTTACAGGGTCTGCATTTCCTCACCCAATCTCACCAATCCTCTCAGTCCCATGTGTCCAGCCTTATGCCACCTCCAGCTGTCGTTGTAGACAGTGTCATTCCAAGGTTCATCAGAGAGCCTTAAGGAATTGTAAAGAATTTCACTGTTTTTTTGTTTTGTTTTTGAAATTCCGTTTTATAGTGGGTTAGATCTGATTCTCGCTGCCATCTTTATGCCAGTCTAGACACACTTGATTCCCTTACGGAGACATATCAATACATAGGTTTTAAGATTCTTACTACTCAGATATATTTCTCTGCGGGAAATATGGGATTTTGAATCCCTTTCACTGAGGAAAGTGTAAGTCTTCTCTATACCATAGTTGGTTTTTAAAACGGTACCTGTATTTATATCAAACTCTGTTTTTATGCATAACCCCACCTCTCCTTCCCCCTTAAGCAGGCATAAGAGATTTTTTTCTAAATGTGAGACTCTGTTCTCTTCCCTAACTCAGTTCATGTTTAGCCATGTTTACAGGATCTTCATAAGTGATATCTTATGATACGTTTCTTTTTTTGTGTGACTTATTTCACTTAGAATCATCGTACCTGAATCCACTAATTTTGCTGCTACTGGTCTTATGACATTGATTTCTTGGCTGAGGGATATTCCATCGTACGTAAGTACCACAATTTTTTGAACCATTTTTATATTTCCTGGGATACTTATGGTGTACGCAAAATGAGGTTTTTGTAAGCAGTGCAGCCCTAAATTTTGGGATGGCTCTGTCTTATTGATTTTCAGTTTTCCCAAGGTATATTCCCTAGACTGGAAGTGCCCATGGCTCTGTATCTCTGTTGTTTACTTGTTTTAGGGAACACAATGCACTCCTCCAGAGAGGCACTTGGCAATTTACATACAGCCCATCAGCATAACAAAGCTCCCTGTTCTCCAGGGCCTGTCTTGAATTTCTGGTTTTTACCATTTTTGTGGATGTTCCTGTGGACTGGTGGGAAGTGATACTTCTTTGTAGTGCAGATTTGCATGCCCGCTTCCTTGCTTGGCCAAAACAGGCGTATGGGTTTTCTCCAGAATATACTCAGGAGAAAATGCATAAGCCCTTATTGGCCAAGTGCATCATTGTCGAAGTTGTGCCCCTCTTCCTGTGCTATAAAGGCGATTCCAACGTACCTCTTGAAATCTGTTTCCGGATATTTTGCCTCGCTTTCAAGTCCGCATCGTTGCCTTTCCACATTAGATTTTTGGACGATAGTTGTCCTTTATTACTCTGCGAGTTTGTGAATTGCAGTTCCCCTGAGCTCCGTTTTTTAACTGTTTTTTTCTGAGCTGTACGCAAGTCTAATATTTTGGTTCAGGACCTATACTGGTTCCCGGTGGCTGGCTGAGACTTTGGTCAATTCTTCTTCCTCCCGGGAAATAAGAGTGACATGCCCGTCCAAACGCCTAACAGCTACTCTCTCTTTGGTTCTCCCTCTTCCCATTCATCCTCTGCGAAATTGGCAACCTGTGTGAAAGAGGATGTTAAAGATGCTGTCTCTCCAGGTTGGGAGATTGATAGTAAAGGAGGTGGAAAGTCAAACCGGAGCACCAGGAGAGGGACTATTCATTGAGTTTTAGAGACCTTTCGTATTAACAGTGTGTCCTTTCTCTAGGTTTCCCCTACATGTTATAGCTGTAGTAATATTCCCTTCAGCCTGGAGACTTGGGACCCATGGAATGGGTGCCGTGCATTATTGCTTTAAAAGGTCTGCATTTGCTCACCCAATCTCAGCAGTCCTCTCAGTCCCATGTGTCCTGCCTTATGCCACCTCCAGCTGTCGTTCTAGATAGGGTCTTTCCAGGTTTCATCAGAGACCCTGAAGGAATTGTAAAGAATTTCCCTGTTACTTTGTTTTGTTTTTGAAATTCCTATTTATAGTGGGTTTGTGCTGATTCTCGCTGCCATGATTATGCCAGTCTAGACACACTTGATTCCCTTACAGAGACATGTCAATACATAGGTTTTAAGATTCTTACTAGTCAGATATATTCCTCTGCGGGAAATATGGGGTTTTGAGTCCCTTTCACTGAGGAAGGTGTAGGTCTTGTCTATTCCATAGTTGGTTTATGGAACGGTACCTGTGCTTATATCAAACTCTGGTTTTATGCATCACCCCACCTCTCCTTCCCCCTTAGCAGGCATAAGAGTTTTTTCTAAATGTGAGAATAACTTCTGTTCCGTAACTCAGTTCATGTGTAGCCATGTTTACAGGATCTTCATAAGTGATATCTATGATACGTTTCTTTTTCTGTGTGACTTATTTCACTTAGAATCATCGTACCTGAATCCACTCATTTTGCTGCTACTGGTCTTATGACATTGATTTCATGGCTGATGGATATTCCATCGTACGTAAGTACCACAATTTTTTCAACCATTTATATATTTCCTGGGATATTTAAGGTGTACCCAAGTTGTGGTTCTTGTAAGCAGTGCAGCCCTAAATTTTGGGGTGGCTCTGTCTTATTGATTTTCAGTTTTCCCAAGGTATATTCCCTAGACTGGAAGTGTCCTTGGCTCTGTAGCTCTGTTGTTTACTTGTTTTAGGGAACACAATGCACTCCTCCAGAGAGTCAGTTGGCAATTTACATCCCGGCCATCAGCATAACAAGGCTCACTGTTCTCCAGGGCTTGCCTTGCCTTTCTGGTTTTTACCCATTTTGTTGATATTCTTTTGACCGATGGGAAGTGATACTTCTTTGTAGTGCAGACTTGCATTGCCCACTTGCCTGCTTGGCCAAAAGTGCCGTATGCGTTTTCTCCTGAATATATTCAGGATAAACCGCATACACCCTTTTCGGCCAAGTGCATCATTGTCGAAGTTGTGCCCCTCTTCCTGTGCTTTACAGGTGATTCCTACGTACCTCTTGAAATCTGTTTCCTGCTATTCTGCCTCACTTTCAAGTTGGCCTCGTTGCCTTCCCTCAACAGATTTTTGGACGATAGTTGCCCTTTATTACTCTGCCAGTTGGTGAATTGCTGATCCCCTGAGCTACATTTTTTAACTCGTTTATTTTGAGCTGAACACAAGTCCAATATTTTGGTTCAGGACCTATACTGGTTTTCGGTGGGTTGCTGAGAATTTGGTTAATTATTTTTCGTCCCAGGAAATAAGAGTGACATGTGCCCGTCCAAATGCCTAACAGCTACTCTCTCATTGTTTCTCCCTCTTCCCTTTCATCCTTTTCCAAATTGGCAACCTGTGCAAACCAGGAGGTTAAACGTGCTGTCTCTCCAAGTTGGGAGATTGATAGTAAAGCAGTTGAAAAGTCAAACTGGGGATACACCAGAAATACAGCTACACGTGGAACAACTCCTACAGACCACCTACTGAAAGCTGGCAGAAGACCCGAGACCTCACAAAAGGCTCCCCCCGCACTCCGTGCCCCTCCCTCCCGCCCGGCCTGAGTGAGCCAGTGTCCCGGAAGAGGCTGCTCCTTTAATCCTGTCCTGCCTGAGTGAAGAACAGATGCCCTTTGAGACCTACACGCAGAGGCCGGGCCAAATCCAAAGCTGAGACCCAGGAGCTGTGAGAACAAAGAAGAGAAAGGGAAACCTCTCCCAGCAGCCTCAGAAGCAGCGGATTAAAGCTCCACAATCAACTTGATGTACCCTGCATCTGTGGAATACATGAATAGACAACACATCATCCCAAATTGAGGAGCCTGGAGTCAGTGCTGTGCCTCTGAGGCGGGAGAGCCAACTTCAGGACACTGGTCCACAAGAGACCTCCCAGCTGCACATAATATCAAACGGCAAAAATCTTCCAGAGATCTCCATCTCAACACCAGCACCCAGCTTCACTCAACGACCAGCAAGCTACAGTGCTGGACACCCTAAGCCAAACAACTAGCAAGACAGGAACACAACGCCACCCATTAGCAGAGAGGTGGCCTAAACTCATAAAAAGTCTGCAGACACCCCAAAACACACCACCAGACGTGGACCTGCCCACCAGAAAGACACGATCCAGCCTCATCCACCAGAACACAGGCACTAGTCCCCTCCACCAGGAAGCCTACACAACCCACTAAACCAACCTTAGCCACTGGGGACAGACACCAAAAACAACGGGAACTACAAACCTGCAGCCTGCAAAAAGGAGACCCCAAACACAGTAACATAAGCAAAATGAGAAGACAGAAAAACACACAGCAGGAGAAGGAGCAAGATAAAAATCCAGCAGATCTAACAAATGAAGAGGTAATAGGCAGTCTACCTGAAAAAGAATTCAGAATAATGATGGTAAAGATGATCCAAGATTCTATTTCCCAGATCCAAAATCTTGGAAATAGAATAGACAAAATGCAAGAAACAGTTAACAAGGACCTAGAAGAACTAAAGATGAATCAAGCATCGAGTAAAAACACAATACATGAAATAAAAAATACTCTAGATGGGATCAATAGCAGAATAACTGAGGCAGAGGAACGGATAAGTGAGATGGAAGATAAAATAGTGGCAATAACTGCTGCAGAGCAAAATAAAGAAAAAAGAATGAAAAGAACAGAGGACAGTCTCAGAGACCTCTGGGACAACATTAAACGCACCAACATTCGAATTATAGGGGTTCCAGAAGAAGAAGAGAAAAAGAAAGGGACTGAGAAAATATTTGAAGAGATTATAGTTGAAAACTTCCCTAATATGGGAAAGGAAATAGTTAATCAAGTCCAGGAGGCACAGAGAGTCCCATACAGAATAAATCCAAGGAGAAATACGCCAAGACACATATTAATCAAACTGTCAAAAATTAAACACAAAGAAATCATATTAAAAGCAGCAAGGCAAAAACAACAAATAACACACAAGGGAATCCCCATCAGGATAACAGCTGATCTCTCAGCAGAAACTCTACAAGCCAGAAGGGAGTGGCAGGACATAATTAAAGTGATGAAGGAGAAAAACCTGCAACCAAGATTACTCTACCCAGCAAGGATCTCATTCAGATTTGATGGAGAAATTAAAACGTTTACAGACAAGCAAAAGCTGAGAGAGTTCAGCACCACCAAACCAGCTTTACAACAAATGCTAAAGGAACTTCTCTAGGCAAGAAACACAACAGAAGGAAAAGACCTACAATAACGAACCCAAAACAATTAAGAAAATGGGAACAGGAACATACATATCGATAATTACCTTAAATGTAAATGGACTAAATGCTCCCACCAAAAGACACAGGTTGGCTGAATGGATACAAAAACAAGACCCATCTATATGCTGTCTACAAGAGACCCACTTCAGACCTAGAGACACATACAGACTGAAAGTAAGGGGATGGGAAAAGATATTCCATGCAAATGGAAACCAAAAGAAAGCTGGAGTAGCAATTCTCATATCAGACAAAATAGACTTTAAAATAAAGACTATTAGAAGAGACAAAGAAGGACACTACATAATGATCAAGGGATCGATCCAAGAAGAAGATATAACAATTGTAAATATTTATGCACCCAACATAGGAGCACCTCAATACATAAGGCAAATACTAACAGCCATAAAAGGAGAAATCGACAGTAACACACTCATAGTAGGGGACTTTAACACCCCACTTTCACCAATGGACAGATCATCCAAAATGAAAATAAATAAGGAAACACAAGCTTTAAATGATACATTAAACAAGATGGACTTAATTGATATTTATAGGACATTCCATCCAAAAACAACAGAATACACATTTTTCTCAAGTGCTCATGGAACATTCTCCAGGATAGATCATATCTTGGGTCACAAATCAAGCCTTGGTAAATGTAAGAAAATTGAAATTGTATCAAGTATCTTTTCCGACCACAATGCTATGAGACTAGATATCAATTACAGGAAAAGATCTGTAAAAAATACAAACACATGGAGGCTAAACAATACACTACTTAATAACGAAGTGATCACTGAAGAAATCAAAGAGGAAATTAAAAATTACCTAGAAACAAATGACAATGGAGACACGACGACCCAAAACCTATGGGATGCAGCAAAAGCAGTTCTAAGAGGGAAGTTTATAGCAATACAATCCCACCTTAAGAAACAGGAAACATCTTGAATAAACAACCTAACTTTGCACCTAAAGCAATTAGAGAAAGAAGAACAAAAACATCCCAAAGTTAGCAGAAGGAAAGAAATCATAAAAATCAGATCAGAAATAAATGAAAAAGAAATGAAGGAAACGATAGCAAAGATCAATAAAACTAAAAGCTGGTTCTTTGAGAAGATAAACAAAATTGATAAACCATTAGCCAGACTCATCAAGAAAAAAAGGGAGAAGACTCAAATCAATAGAATTAGAAATGAAAAAGGAGAAGTAACAACTGACACTGCAGAAATACAAAAGATCATGAGAGATTACTATAAGCAACTCTATGCCAATAAAATGGACAACCTGGAAGAAATGGACAAATTCTTAGAAATGCACAACCTGCCAAGACTGAATCAGGAAGAAATAGAAAATATGAACAGACCAATCACAAGCACTGAAATTGAAACTGTGATAAAATATCTTCCAACAAACAAAAGCCCAGGACCAGATGGCTTCACAGGCGAATTCTATCAAGCATTTAGAGAAGAGCTAACACCTATCCTTCTGAAACTCTTCCAAAATATAGCAGAGGGAGGAACACTCCCAAACTCATTCTACGAGGCCACCATCACCTTGATACCAAAACCAGACAAGGATGTCACAAAGAAAGAAAACTACAGGCCAATATCACTGATGAACATAGATGCAAAAATCCTCAACAAAATACTAGCAAACAGAATCCAACAGCACATTAAAAGGATCATACACCATGATCAAGTGGGGTTTATTCCAGGAATGCAAGGATTCTTCAATATACACAATTCAATCAACGTGATACACCATATTAACAAATTGAAGGAGAAAAAACATATGATCATCTCAATAGATGCAGAGAAAGCTTTCGACAAAATTCAACACCCATTTATGATAAAAACCCTGCAGAAAGTAGGCATAGAGGGAACTTTCCTCAACATAATAAAGGCCATATATGACAAACCCACAGCCAGCATCGTCCTCAATGGTGAAAAACTGAAACCATTTCCACTAAGATCAGGAACAAGACAAGGTTGCCCACTCTCAACACTCTTATTCAACCTAGTTTTGGAAGTTTTAGCCACAGCAATCAGAGAAGAAAAGGAAATAAAAGGAATCCAAATCGGAAAAGAAGAAGTAAAGCTGTCACTGTTTGCAGATGACATGATACTATACATAGAGAATCCTAAAGATGCTACCAGAAAACTACTAGAGTTAATCAATGAATTTGGTCAAGTTGCAGGATACAAAATTAATGCACAGAAATCTCTGGCATTCCTATATACTAATGATGAAAAATCTGAAAGTGAAATCAAGGAAACACTCCCATTTACCATTGCAACAAAAAGAATAAAATATCTAGGTATAAACCTACCTAAGGAGACAAAAGACCTGTATGCAGAAAATTATAAGACACTGATGAAAGAAATTAAAGATGATACAAATAGATGGAGAGATGTACCATGTTCTTGGATTGGAAGAATCAACATTGTGAAAATGACTCTACTACCCAAAGCAATCTACAGATTCAATGCAATCCCTATCAAACTACCACTGGCATTTTTCACAGAACTAGAACAAAAAATTTCACAATTTGTATGGAAACACAAAAGACCCCGAATAGCCAAAGCAATCTTGAGAACGAAAAATGGAGCTGGAGGAATCAGGCTCCCTGACTTCAGACTATACTACAAAGCTACAGTAATCAAGACAGTATGGTACTGGCACAAAAACAGAAAGATAGATCAATGGAACAGGATAGAAAGCCCAGAGTTAAACCCACGGACATATGGTCACCTTATCTTTGATAAAGGAGGCAGGAATGTACAGTGGAGAAAGGACAGTCTCTTCAATAATTGGTGCTGGGAAAACTGGATAGGGACATGTAAAAGTATGAGATTAGATCACTCCCTAACACCATACACAAAAATAAGCTCAAAATGGATTAAAGACCTAAATGTAAGGCCAGACACTATCAAACTCTTAGAGGAAAACATAGGCAGAACACTCTATGACATAAATCACAGCAAGATCCTTTTGGACCCACCTCCTAGACAAATGGAAATAAAGACAAAAATAAACACATGGGACCTAATGAAACTTAAAAGCTTTTGCACAGCAAAGGAAACCATAAACAAGACCAAAAGACAACCCTCAGAATGGGAGAAATATTTGCAAATGAAGCAACTGACAAAGGATTAATCTCCAAAATTTATAAGCAGCTCATGCAGCTCAATAACAAAAAAACAAACAACCCAATCCAGAAATGGGCAGAAGACCTAAATAGACATTTCTCCACAGAAGATATACAGACTGCCAACAAACACATGAAAGGATGCTCAACATCTTTACTCATTAGAGAAATGCAAATCAGAACTACAATGAGATATCATCTCACACCAGTCAGAATGGCCATCATCAAAAAATCTAGAAACAATAAATGCTGGAGAGGGTGTGGAAAAAAGGGAACACTCTTGCACTGCTGGTGGGAATGTGAATTGGTACAGCCGCTATGGAGAACGGTATGGAGGTTCCTTAAAAAACTACAAATAGAACTACCATATGACCCAGCAATCCCACTACTGGGCATATACCCTGACAAAACCATAATTCAAAAAGAGACATGTACCAAAATATTCATAGCAGCCCTATTTACAATAGCCCAGAGATGGAAACAACCTAAGTGTCCATCATCGGATGAATGGATAAAGAAGATGTGGCACATATATACAATGGAATATTACTCAGCCATAAAAAAGAAATGAAATTGAGCTATTTTTAATGAGGTGGATAGACCTAGAGTCTGTCATACAGAGTGAAGTAAGTCAGAAAGAGAAAGACAAATACTGTATGCTAACACATATATATGGAATTTAAGAAAAAAAATGTCATGAAGAACATAGGGGTAAGACAGGAATAAAGACACAGACCTACTAGAGAATGGACTTGAGGATACGGGGAGGGGGAAGGGTAAGCTGTGACAAAGTGAAAGAGCGGCATGGACATATATACACTACCAAATGTAAGGTAGATAGCTAGTGGGAAGCAGCCGCATAGCACAGGGAGATCAGCTTGGTGCTTTGGGACCGCCTGGAGGGGTGGGATAGGGAGGGTGGGAGGGAGACACAAAAGGGAGGGGATATGGAAACATATGTATATGTATAACTGATTAAATTTGTCATAAGGCAAAAAATTAAAAAAAATAAATAAATAAAAGCAAATAAATAAATAAATAAATAAATAAAAGCTGATAGCCGATAAATGACAAAAAAAAAAAAAAGTCAAACTGGAGCAAAAGGAGAGGGACAATTCGTTGAGTTTTAGAAACGTTTCGTATTCACAGTGTGTCCATTCTCTAAGTTTCCCATACATGTTATAGCTGTAGTAATATTCCCTTCAACCTGGAGAGTTGGGACTCACGGAATGGGTGCTATGCATTATTGCTTTAAAGAGTCTGCATTTGCTCACCCAATCTCACCAATCCTCTCAGTCCCATGTGTCCAGCCTTATGCCACATCCAGCTGTCGTTGTAGATAGGGTCATTCCAGGTTTCATCAGAGACCCTGAAGGAATTGTAAAGAATTTCCCTGTTTTTTTGTTCTGTTTTTGAAATTCATTTTTATAGTTGGTTTGAGCTGATTCTCACTGCCATGTTTATGCCAGTCTAGACACACTTGATTCCCTTACGGAGACATATCAATACATAGGTTTTAAGATTCTTACTAGTAAGATATATTCCTCTGCGGGAAATATGGGGTTTTGAGTCCCTTTCACAGAGGAAGGTGTAGGTCTTGTCTAATCCATAGTTGGTTTTTGGAACGGTACCTGTGCTTATATCAAACTCTGGTTTTATGCATCACCCCACCTCTCCTTCCCCCTTAAGCAGACATAAGAGTGTTTTCTAAATGTGAGACCCTCTTCTCTTTCCTAACTCAGTTCATGTGTAGCCATGTTTACAGGATCTTCATAAGTAATATCTTATGATAAGTTTCTTTTTCTGTGTGACTTATTTCACGTAGAATCATCGTACCTGAATCCACTCATTTTGATGCTACTGGTCTTATGACATTGATTTCATGGCTGAGGGATATTCCCTCGTATGTAAGTACCACAATTATTCGAACCATTTTTATATTTCCTGGGATATTTAAGGTGTACCCAAGTTGACGTTCTTGTAAGCAGTGCAGGCCTAAATTATGGGGTGGCTCTGTCTTATTGCGTTTCAGTTTTCCCAAGGTATATTATCTAGACTGGAAGTGCCCTTGGCTCTGTAGCTCTGTTGTTTACTTCTTTTAGGGAACACAATGCACTCTTCCAGAGAGGCAGTTGGCAATTTACATCCCGCCCATCAGCATAACAAGGCTCCCTGTTCTCCAGGGCCTGTCTTGAATTTCTGGTTTTTACCCTTTTTGTGGATGTTCCTGTGGACCGGTTGGAAGTGATACATCTTTGTAGTGCAGACTTGCATGCCCACTTGCTTGCTTTTCCAAAAAAGGCGTATTCGTTTTCTCCTGAATATACTCAGGAGAAAATGCATAAGCCCTTTTTGGCCAAGTGCATCATTGTCGAAGTTGTGCCCCTCTCCCTGTGCTTTAAAGGTGATTCCAAGATACCTCTTGAAATCTGTTTCCTGTTATTCTGCCTCGCTTTCAAGTCCGCCTCGTTGCCTTCCCTCAACAGATATTTGGACGATAGTTGTCCTTTATTACTCTGCCACTTTCTGAATTGCTGTGCCCCTGAGCTCTGTTTTATAACTGGTTTATTTCTGAGCTGTACACAAGTCCAAAATTTTGGTTCAGGAACTATACTGGTTCCCGGTGGGTGGCTGAGACTTTGGTCAGTTCTTCTTGCTCCCAGGAAATAAGAGTGACATATGCCCGTCCAAATGCCTAACAGCTACTCTCTCATTGGTTCTCCCTCTTCCCAGTCATCCTCTGGTAAATTGGCAACGAGTGCGAAACAGGAGGTTAAAGGTGCTGTCTCTCCAGGTTGGGAGATTGATAGTAAAGCAGTTGGAAAGTCAAACGGGAGGACCAGGAGAGGGACTATTTGTTGAGTTTTAGAGACCTTTCGTATTCACTGTGTGTCCATTCTCTAGGTTTCCCGTACATGTTATAGCTGTAGTAATATTCCCTTCAACCAGGAGAGTTGGGACCCATGGAATGGGTGCCATGAATTATTGCTTTAAACGGTCTGCATTTGCTCACCCAATCTCACCAATCCTCTCAGTCCCATGTGTCCAGCCTTAAGCCACATCCAGCTGTCATTGTAGATAGGGTCATTCCAGGTTTCATCAGAGACCCTGAAGGAATTGTAAAGAATTTCCCTTTTTTTGTTTTTCAAATTCCTTTTTATATTGGGTTTGAGCTGATTCTCGCTGCCATGTTTATGCCAGTCTAGACACACTTGATTCGTAAAAGAGACATATCAATACATAGGTATTAAGATTCTCACTACTCAGATATATTCCTCTTTGGGAAATATGGTGTTTTGTGTCCCTTTCACTGAGGAAGGTGTAGGTCTTGCCTTTTCCATACTTGGTTCTTGGAACGGTACGTGTGCTTATATCAAACTCTGGTTTTATGCATCACCCCACCTCTCCTTCCCCCTTAAGCAGGCATAAGAGTGTTTTCTAAATGTGAGACTCTGCTCTCTTTCCTAAATCAGTTCATGTGTAGCCATGTTTACAGGAACTTCATAAGTGATATCTTATGATAAGTTTCTTTTTCTGTGTGACTTATTTCACTTAGAATCATCGTACCTGAATCCACTCATTTTGCTGCTACTGGTCTTATGACTTTGATTTCATGTCTGAGGGATATTCCATCGTATGTAAGTACCACAATTTTTTGAACCATTTTTATATTTCCTGGGATACTTATGGTGTACCCAAGTTGACGTTCTTGTAAGCAGTGCAGGCCTAAATTTGGAGGTGGCTCTGTCTTATTGATTTTCAGTTTTCCCAAGGTATATTCCCTAGACTGGAAGTGCCCTTGGCTCTGTAGCTCTGTTGTTTACTTCTTTTAGGGAACACAATGCACTCCTCCAGAGAGGCAGTTGGCAATTTACATCCCGCCCATCAGCATAACAAGGCTCCCTGTTCTCCAGGGCCTGTCTTGAATTTTTGGTTTTTACCCTTTTTGTGGATGTCCCTTTGGACCAGTGGAAAGTGATACTTCTTTGTAGTTCAGACTTACATTGTCTGCTTGCTTGCTTGGCCAAAATGGGTGTATGCGTTTTCTCCTGAATATACTCAGGAGAAAACGCATACGCCCTTTTTGGACAAGTGCATTATTGTCGAATTTGTGACCCTCTTCGTGTGCTTTAAAGGCGATTCCAACATACCTCTTGAAATCTGTTTCCTGCTATTCTGCCTCACTATCAAGTCCGCCTCGATGCCTTCCCTCAACAGATTTTTGGATGATAGTTGTCCTTTATTACTCTGCCAGTTTGTGAATTGCTCTGCCCTATAGCTCCATTTTTTAACTCGTTTTTTGTGAGCTGAACGCAAGTCCCATATTTTGGTTTAGGACCTATACTGGTTCCCGGTGGGTGGCTGAGACTTTGGTTAATTCTTTTTCCTCCCGGGAAATAAGAGTGACATGTGCCCGTCCAAATGCCTAACAGCTACTCTCTCTTTGGTTCTCCCTCTTCCCTTTCATCTTTTGCCAAATTGGCAACCTGTGCGAACCAGGAGGTTAAAGGTGCTGTCTCTCCAAGTTGGGAGATTGATAGTAAAGCAGTTAGAAAGTGAAACTGGAACACCAGGAGAGGGACTATTCGTTGAGATTTAGAAACCTTTCGTATTCACAGTGTGTCCATTCTCTAGGTTTCCCATACATGTTATAGCTGTAGTAATATTCCCTACAACCTGGAGAGTTGGGACCCATGGAATGGGTGCCATGCATTATTGCTTTAAAGGGTCTGCATTTGCTCACGAATCTCACCTATCCTCTCAGTCCCATGTGTCCAGGTTTATGCCACCTCCAGCTGTCGTTCTAGATAGGGTCATTCCAAGTTTCATCAGAGACCCTGAAGGAATTGTAAAGAATTTCCCTGTTTTTTTGTTTTGTTTTTGAAATTCCTTTTTATAGTGGGTTTGAGCTGATTCTCACTGCCATCTTTATGCCAGTCTACACACACTTGATTCCCTACGGAGACATATCAATACATAGGTTTTAAGATTCTTACTAGTCAGATATATTCCTCTGCGGGAAATATGGTGTTTTGAGTCCCTTTCACTGAGGAAGGTGTAGGTCTTGTCTATTCCATACTTGGTTTTTGGAACGGTACCTGTGCTTATATCAACCTCTGGTTTTATGCATTACCCCACCTCTCCTGCCCTCTTAAGCAGGCATAAGAGTGTTTTCTAAATGTGAGACTCTCTTCTCTTTCCTAACTCAGTTCATGTGTAGCCATGTTTACAGGATCTTCATAAGTGATATCTTATGATGGTTTCTTTTTCTGTGTGACTTATTTCACTTAGAATCATCGTACCTGAATCCACTCATTTTGCTGCTACTGGTCATATGATATTGATTACATGGCTGAGGGATATTCCCTCGTACGTTAATACCACAAATTTTTCAACCATTTTTATCTTTCCTGGCATATTTAAGGTGTACCCAAGTTGAGGTTCTTGTCAGCAGTGCATTCCTAAATTTTGGGGTGGTTCTGTCTTATTGATTTTCAGTTTTCCCAAGGTATATTCCCTAGACTGGAAGTTACCTTGGCTCTGTAGCTCTGTTGTTTACTTGTTTTTGGAAACACAATGCACTCCTCCAGAGAGGCAGTTGGCAATTTACATCCCGCCCATCAGCATAACAAGGCTCCCTGTTCTCCAGGGCCTGTCTTGAATTTCTGGTTTTTACCCTTTTTGTTGATGTCCTTTTGGACCGGTAGGAAGTGATACTTCTTTGTAGTGCAGACTTACATTGTCCGCTTGCTTGCTTGGCCAAAATGGGCGTATGTGTTTTCTCCTGAATATACTCAGGAGAAAACTCATACACCCTTTTTGGACAAGTGCATCATTGTCGAAGTTGTGCCTCTCTTCCTGTGCTTTAAAGGTGATTTCAACGTGCCTCTTGAAATTACTTTCCTGCTATTCTGCCTCACTTTCAAGTCCGCCTCGTTGCCTTCCCTCAACAGATTTTTGGATGATAGTTGTCCTTTATTACTCTGCCATTTTGTGAATTGCTCTGCCCTATAGCTCCATTTTTTAACTCGTTTTTTGTGAGCTGAACGCAAGTCCCATATTTTGGTTTAGGACCTATAATGGTTCCCGGTGGGTGGCTGAGACTTTGGTTAATTCTTCTTCCTCCCGGGAAATAAGAGTGACATGTGCCAGTCCAAATGCCTAACAGCTACTCTCTCTTTGGTTCTCCCTCTTCCCTTTCATCCTTTGCCAAATTGGCAACCTGTGCGAACCAGGAGGTTAAAGGTGCTGTCTCTCCAAGTTGGGAGATTGATAGTAAAGCAGTTAGAAAGTGAACCTGGAACACCAGGAGAGGGACTATTCGTTGAGATTTAGAAACCTTTCGTATTCACAGTGTGTCCATTCTCTAGGTTTCCCATACATGTTATAGCTGTAGTAATATTCCCTACAACCTGGAGAGTTGGGACCCATGGAATGGGTGCCATGCATTATTGCTTTAAAGGGTCTGCATTTGCTCACGAATCTCACCTATCCTCTCAGTCCCATGTGAACAGGTTTATGCCACCTCCAGCTGTCGTTCTAGATAGGGTCATTCCAAGTTTCATCAGAGACCCTGAAGGAATTGTAAAGAATTTCCCTGTTTTTTTGTTTTGTTTTTGAAATTCCTTTTTATAGTGGGTTTGAGCTGATTCTCACTGCCATCTTTATGCCAGTCTACACACACTTGATTCCCTACGGAGACATATCAATACATAGGTTTTAAGATTCTTACTAGTCAGATATATTCCTCTGCGGGAAATATGGGGTTTTGAGTCCCTTTCACTGAGGAAGGTGTAGGTCTTGTCTATTCCATACTTGGTTTTTGGAACGGTACCTGTGCTTATATCAACCTCTGGTTTTATGCATTACCCCACCTCTCCAGCCCTCTTAAGCAGGCATAAGAGTGTTTTCTAAATGTGAGACTCTCTTCTCTTTCCTAACTCAGTTCATGTGTAGCCATGTTTACAGGATCTTCATAAGTGATATCTTATGATAAGTTTCTTTTTCTGTGTGACTTATTTCACTTAGAATCATCGAACCTGAATCCACTCATTTTGCTGCTACTGGTCTTATGACATTGATTTCATGGCTGAGGGATATTCCATCATATGTAAGTACCACAACTTTTTGAACCATTTTTATCTTTCCTGGGATACTTAAGTTGCACCCAAGTTGAGGTTCTTGTAAGCAGTGCAGCCCTAAATTTTGGGGTGGCTCTGTCTTATTGATTTTCAGTTTTCCCATGGTATATTCCCTAGACTGGTAGTGCCCTTGGCTCTGTTGTTTACTTGTTTTAGGGAACACAATGCACTCCTCCAGAGAGGCAGTTGGCAATTTACATCCCGCCCATCAGCATAACAAGGATCCCTGTTCTCCAGGTCCTGTCTTGAATTTCTGGTTTTTACCCTTTTTGTGGATGTCCCATTGGACCGGTGGAAAGTGATACTTCTTTTTAGTTCAGACTTACATTGTCTGCTTGCTTGCTTGGCCAAAATGGGCGTATGCGTTTTCTCCTGAATATACTCAGGAGAAAACGCATACGCCCTTTTTGGACAAGTGAATCATTGTCGAAGTTGTGACCCTCTTCGTGTGCTTTAAAGGCGATTCCAACATACCTCTTGAAATCTGTTTCCTGCTATTCTGCCTCACTATCAAGTCCGCCTCGTTGCCTTCCCTCAACAGATTTTTGGATGATAGTTGTCCTTTATTACTCTGCCAGTTTGTGAATTGCTCTGCCCTATAGCTCCATTTTTTAACTCATTTTTTGTGAGCTGAACGCAAGTCCCATATTTTGGTTTAGGACCTATACTGGTTCCCGGTGGGTGGCTGAGACTTTGGATAATTCTTTTTCCTCCCGGGAAATAAGAGTGACATGTGCCCGTCCAAATGCCTAACAGCTACTCTCTCTTTGGTTCTCCCTCTTCACTTTCATCCTTTGCCAAATTGGAAACCTGTGCGAACCAGGAAGTTAAAGGTGCTGTCTCTCCAATTTGGGAGATTGATAGGAAAGCAGTTAGAAAGTGAAACTGGAACACCAGGAGAGGGACTATTCGTTGAGATTTAGAAACATTTCGTATTCACAGTGTGTCCATTCTCTAGGTTTCCCATACATGTTATAGCTGTAGTAATATTCCCTACAACCTGGAGAGTTGGGACCCATGGAATGGGTGCCATGCATTATTGCTTTAAAGGGTCTGCATTTGCTCACGAATCTCACCTATCCTCTCAGTCCCATGTGTCCAGCCTTATGCCACCTCTAGCTGTCGTTCTAGATATGGTCATTCCAAGTTTCATCAGAGACCCTGAAGGAATTGTAAAGAATTTCCCTGTTTTTTGTTTTGTTTTTGAAATTCCTTTTTATAGTGGGTTTGAGCTGATTCTCACTGCCATCTTTATGCCAGTCTACACACACTTGATTCCCTTACAGAGACATATCAATACATAGGTTTTAAGATTCTTAATAGTCAGATATATTCCTCTGCGGGAAATATGGGGTTTTCAGTCCCTTTCACTGAGGAAGGTGTAGGTCTTCTCTATTCCATACTTGGCTTTTGGAACGGTACCTGTGCTTATATCAAACTCTGGTCTTATGCATCACCCCACCTCTCCTGCCCCCTTAAGCAGGCATAAGAGTGTTTTCTAAATGTGAGACTCTCTTCTCTTTCCTAACTCAGTTCATGTGTAGCCATGTTTACAGGATCTTCATAAGTGATATCTTATGATAAGATTCTTTTTCTGTGTGACTTATTTGACTTAGAATCATCGTACCTGAATCCACTCATTTTGCTGCTACTGGTCATATGATATTGATTTCATGGCTGAGGGATATTCCCTCGTACGTAAGTACCACAACTTTTTCAACCATTTTTATATTTCCTGGGATATTAAGGTTTACCCAAGTTGAGGTTCTTGTAAGCAGTGCATTCTTAAATTTTGGGGTGGCTCTGTCTTATTGATTTTCAGTTTTCCCAAGGTATATTCCCTAGACTGGAAGTGCCCTTGGCTCTGTAGCTCTGTTGTTTACTTGTTTTAGGGAACACAATGCACTCCTTCAGAGAGGCAGTTGGCAATTTACATCCCGCCCATCAGCATAACAAGGATCCCTGTTCTCCAGGGCCTGTGTTGAATTTCTGGTTTTTACCCTTTTTATGGATGTCCGTTTGGACCGGTGGGAAGTGATACTCCTTTGTAGTGCAGACTTACATTGTCCGCTTGCTTGCTTGGCCAAAATGGGCGTATGCGTTTTCTCCTGAATATACTCAGGAGAAAACGCATACGCCCTTTTTGGACAAGTGCCTCATTGTCGAAGTTGTGCCCCTCTTCCTGTGCTTTAAAGGTGATTTCAACGTGCCTCTTGAAATTACTTTCCTGCTATTCTGCCTCACTTTCAAGTCCACCTCGTTGTCTTCCCTGAACAGATTTTTGGATGATAGTTGTCCTTTATTACTCTGCCAGTTTGTGAATTGCTCTGCCCTATAGCTCCATTTTTTAACTCGTTTTTTGTGAGCTGAACTCAAGTCCCATATTTTGGTTTAGCACCTATACTGGTTCCCGGTGGGTGGCTGAGACTTTGGTTAATTCTTCTTCCTCCCGGGAAATAAGAGTGACATGTGCCCGTCCAAATGCCTAACAGCTACTCTCTCTTTGGTTCTCCCTCTACCCTTTCATCCTTTGCCAAATTGGCAACCTGTGCGAACCAGGAGGTTAAAGGTGCTGTCTCTCCAAGTTGGGAGATTGATAGTAAAGCAGTTAGAAAGTGAAACTGGAACACCAGGAGAGGGACTATTCGTTGAGATTTAGAAACCTTTCATATTCACAGTGTGTCCATTCACTAGGTTTCCCATACATGTTATAGGTGTAGTAATATCCCCTACAACCTGGAGAGTTGGGACCCATGGAATGGGTGCCATGCATTATTGCTTTAAAGGGTCTGCATTTGCTCACGAATCTCACCAATCCTCTCAGTCCTATGTGTCCAGGCTTATGCCACCTCCAGCTGTCGTTCTAGATAGGGTCATTCCAAGTTTCATCAGAGACCCTGAAGGAAATGTAAAGAATTTCGCGGTTTTTTTGTTTTGTTTTTGAAATTCCTTTTTATAGTGGGTTTGAGCTTATTCTCGCTGCCATCTTTATGCCAGTCTACACACACTTGATTCCCTTATGGAGACATATCAATACATAGGTTTTAAGATTCTTACTAGTAAGATATATTCCTCTGCGGGAAATATGGGTTTTGAGTCCCTTTCACTGAGGAAGGTGTAGGTCTTGTCTATTCCATACTTGGCTTTTGGAACGGTACCTGTGCTTATATCAACCTCTGGTTTTATGCATCACCCCACATCTCCTTCCCCCTTAAGCAAACATAAGGGTGTTTTCTAAATGTGAGACTCTCTTCTCTTTCCTAACTCAGTTCATGTGTAGCCATGTTTATAGGATCTTCATAAGTGATATCTTATGATAAGTCTCTTTTTCTGTGTGACTTATTTCACTTAGAATCATCGTACCTGAATCCACTCATTTTGCTGCTACTGGTCTTATGACATTGTTTTCATGGCTGAGGCATATTCCATCATACGTAAGTAACACAATTTTTTGAACCATTTTTATCTTTCCTGGGATACTTAAGTTGCACCCAAGTTGAGGTTCTTGTAAGCAGTGCAGCCCTAAATTTTGGGGTGGCTCTGTCTTATTGATTTTCAGTTTTCCCATGGTATATTCCCTAGACTGGAAGTGCCCTTGGCTCTGTAGCTCTGTTGTTTACTTGTTTTAGGGAACACAATGCACTCCTCCAGAGAGGCAGTTGGCAATTTACATCGCGCCCATCAGCATAACAAGTCTCCCTATTCTCCAGGGCCTGTCTTGGATTTCTGGATTTTACCCTTATTGTGGATGTCCCTTTGGACCGGTAGGAAGTGATACTTCTTTGTAGTGCAGACTTACATTGTCCGCTTGCTTGCTTGGCCAAAATGGGCGTATGCGTTTTCTCCTGAATATACTCAGGAGAAAAAGCATTCGCCCTTTATGGACAAGTGCATCATTGTCAAAGTTGTGCCTCTTCCTGTGCTTTAAAGGCAATTCCAACGTACCTCTTGAAATCTGTTTCCTGTTATTCTGCCTCACTTTCAAGTCCGCCTCGTTGCCTTCCCTCAACAGATTTTTGGATGATAGTTGTCCTTTATTACTCTGCCAGTTTGTGAATTGCTCTGCCCTATAGCTCCATTTTTTAACTCGTTTTTTGTGAGCTGAACGCAAGTCCCATATTTTGGTTTAGGACCTATACTGGTTCCCGGTGGGTGGCTGAGGCGTTGGTTAATTCTTCTTCCTCCCGGGAAATAAGAGTGACATATGCCCGTCCAAATGCCTAACAGCTACTCTCTCTTTGGTTCTCCCTCTTCCCTTTCATCCTTTGCCAAATTGGCAACCTGTGCGTACCAGGAGGTTAAAGGTGCTGTCTCTCCAAGTTGGGAGATTGATAGTAAACCAGTTAGAAAGTGAAACTGGAGCACCAGGAGAGGGACTATTCGTTGAGATTTAGAAACCTTTTGTATTCACAGTGTGTCCATTCTCTAGGTTTCCCATACATGTTACAGCTGTAGTAATATTCCCTACAACCTGGGGAGTTGGGACCCATGGAATGGGTGACATGCATTATTGCTTTAAATGGTCTGCATTTGCTCACGAATCTCACCAGTCCTCTCAGTCCCATGTGTCCAGCCTTATGCCACCTCCAGCTGTCGTTCTAGATAGGGTCATTCCAAGTTTCATCAGAGAGCCTGAAGGAATTGTAAAGAATTTCGCGGTTTTTTTGTTTTGTTTTTGAAATTCCTTTTTATAGTGGGTTTGAGCTGATTCTCACTGCCATCTTTATGCCAGTCTACACACAATTGATTCCCTTACAGAGACATATCAATACATAGGTTTTAAGATTCTTACTAGTCAGATATATTCCTCTGCGGGAAATATGGGGTTTTCAGTCCCTTTCACTGAGGAAGGTGTAGGTCTTGTCTATTCCATACTTGGCTTTTGGAATGGTACCTGTGCTTATATCAAACTCTGGTCTTATGCATCACCCCACCTCTCCTGCCCCCTTAAGCAGGCATAAGAGTGTTTTCTAAATGTGAGACTCTCTTCTCTTTCCTAACTCAGTTCATGTGTAGCCATGTTTACAGGATCTTCATAAGTGATATCTTATGATAAGTTTCTTTTTCTGTGTGACTTATTTCACTTAGAATCATCATACCTGAATCCACTCATTTTGCTCCTACTGGTCATATGATATTGATTTAATGGCTGAGGGATATTCCCTCGTACGTAAGTACCACAACTTTTTCAACCATTTTTATATTTCCTGGGATATTAAGGTTTACCCAAGTTGAGGTTCTTGTAAGCAGTGCATTCCTAAATTTTGGGGTGGCTCTGTCTTATTGATTTTCAGTTTTCCAAGGTATATTCCCTAGACTGGAGGTGCCCTTGGCTCTGTAGCTTTGTTGTTTACTTGTTTTAGGGAACACAATGCACTCCTCCAGAGAGGCAGTTGGCAATTTACATCCCGCCCATCAGCATAACAAGGCTCCCTGTTCTCCAGGGCCTGTCTTGAATTTCTGGTTTTTACCCTTTTTATGGATGTCCGTTTGGACCGGTGGGAAGTGATACTCCTTTGTAGTGCAGACTTACATTGTCCGCTTGCTTGCTTGGCCAAAATGGGCGTATGCGTTTTCTCCTGAATATACTCAGGAGAAAAAGCATTCGCCCTTTTTGGACAAGTGCATCATTGTCGAAGTTGTGCCCCTCTTCCTGTGCTTTAAAGGTGATTTCAACGTGCCTCTTGAAATTACTTTCCTGCTATTCTGCCTCGCTTTCAAGTCCGCCTCGTTGCCTTCCCTCAACAGATTTTTGGATGATAGTTGTCCTTTATTACTCTGCCAGTTTGTGAATTGCTCTGCCCTATAGCTCCATTTTTTAACTCGTTTTTTGTGAGCTGAACTCAACTCCCATATTTTGGTTTAGGACCTATACTGGTTCCCGGTGGGTGGCTGAGACTTTGGTTAATTCTTCTTCCTCCCGGGAAATAAGAGTGATATGTGCCCGTCCAAATGCCTAACAGCTACTCTCTCTTTTGTTCTCCCTCTTCCCTTTCATCCTTTGCCAAATTGGCAACCTGTGCGAACCAGGAGGTTAAAGGTGCTGTCTCTCCAAGTTGGGAGATTGATAGTAAAGCAGTTAGAAAGTGAAACTGGAACACCAGGAGAGGGACTATTCGTTGAGATTTAGAAACCTTTCGTATTCACAGTGTGTCCATTCACTAGGTTTCCCATACATGTTATAGGTGTAGTAATATCCCCTACAACCTGGAGAGTTGGGACCCATGGAATGGGTGCCATGCATTATTGCTTTAAAGGGTCTGCATTTGCTCACGAATCTCACCAATCCTCTCAGTCCTATGTGTCCAGCCTTATGCCACCTCCAGCTGTCGTTGTAGATAGGGTCATTCCAAGTTTCATCAGAGACCCTGAAGGAAATGTAAAGAATTTCGCTGTTTTTTTGTTCTGTTTTTGAAATTCCTTTTTATAGTGGGTTTGAGCTTATTCTCGCTGCCATCTTTATGCCAGTCTACACACACTTGATTCCCTTATGGAGACATATCAATACATAGGTTTTAAGATTCTTACTAGTAAGATATATTCCTCTGCGGGAAATATGGGTTTTGAGTCCCTTTCACTGAGGAAGGTGTAGGTCTTGTCTATTCCATACTTGGCTTTTGGAACGGTACCTGTGCTTATATCAACCTCTGGTTTTATGCATCACCCCATATCTCCTTGCCCCTTAAGCAAACATAAGGGTGTTTTCTAAATGTGAGACTCTCTTCTCTTTCCTAACTCAGTTCATGTGTAGCCATGTTTACAGGATCTTCATAAGTGATATCTATGATACGTTTCTTTTTCTGTGTGACTTATTTCACTTAGAATCATCGTACCTGAATCCACTCATTTTGCTGCTACTGGTCTTATGACATTGTTTTCATGGCTGAGGCATATTCCATCATACGTAAGTAAGACAATTTTTTGAACCATTTTTATCTTTCCTGGGATACTTAAGTTGCACCCAAGTTGAGGTTCTTGTAAGCAGTGCAGCCCTAAATTTTGGGGTGGCTCTGTCTTATTGATTTTCAGTTTTCCCATGGTATATTCCCTAGACTGGAAGTGCCCTTGGCTCTGTAGCTCTGTTGTTTACTTGTTTTAGGGAACACAATGCACTCCTCCAGAGAGGCAGTTGGCAATTTACATCCCGCCCATCAGCATAACAAGGCTCCCTGTTCTCCAGGGCCTGTCTTGAATTTCTGGTTTTTACCCTTATTGTGGATGTCCCTTTGGACCGGTAGGAAGTGATACTTCTTTGTAGTGCAGACTTACATTGTCTGCTTGCTTGCTTGGCCAAAATGGGCGTATGCGTTTTCTCCTGAATATACTCAGGAGAAAACCCATACGCCCTCTTTGGAAAAGTGCATCATTGTCGAAGTTGTGCCCCTCTTCCTGTGCTTTAAGGGCGATTCCAACATACCTCTTGAAATCTGTTTCCTGCTATTCTGCCTCATTTTCAAGTCTGCCTCGTTGCCTTCCCTCAACAGATTTTTGGATGATAGTTGTCCTTTATTACTCTGCCAGTTTGTGAATTGCTCTGCCCTATAGCTCCATTTTTAACGCGTTTTTTGTGAGCTGAACGCAAGTCCCATATTTTGGTTTAGGACCTATACTGGTTCCCGGTGGGTGGCTGAGACTTTGGTTAATTCTTCTTCCTCCCGGGAAATAAGAGTGACATGTGCCCGTCCAAATGCCTAACAGCTACTCTCTCTTTGGTTCTCCCTCTTCCCTTTCATCCTTTGCCAAATTGGCAACATGTGCGAACCAGGGGGTTAAAGGTGCTGTCTCTCCAAGTTGGGAGATTGATAGTAAAGCAGTTAGAAAGTGAAACTGGAGCACCAGGAGAGGGACTATTCGTTGAGATTTAGAAACCTTTCGTATTCACAGTGTGTCCATTCTCTAGGTTTCCCACACATGTTACAGCTGTAGTAATATTCCCTACAACCTGGAGAGTTGGGACCCATGGAATGTGTGCCATGCATTATTGCTTTAAAGGGTCTGCATTTGCTCACGAATCTCACCAATCCTCTCAGTCCCATGTGTCCAGCCTTATGCCACCTCCAGCTGTCGTTCTAGATAGGGTCATTCAAAGTTTCATCTGAGACCTTAAAGAATTGTAAAGAATTTCGCTGTTTTTTTGTTTTGTTTTTGAAATTCCTTTTTATAGTGGGTTTGAGCTGATTCTCGCTGCCATCTTTATGCCAGTCTACACACACTTGATTCCCTTACGGAGACATATCAATACATAGGTTTTAAGATTCTTACTAGTCAGATATATTCCTCTGCGGGAAATATGGGGTTTTGAGTCCCTTTCACTGAGGAAGGTGTAGGTCTTGTCTATTCCATAGTTGGTTTTCCGAACGGTACCTGTGCTTATATCAACCTCTGGTTTTATGCATCACCCCACCTCTCCTTCCCCCTTAAGCAGGCATAAGAGTGTTTTCTTAATGTGAGACTCTCTTCTCTTTCCTAACTCAGTTCATGTGTAGCCATGTTTACAGGATCTTCATAAGTCATATCTTATGATAAGATTCTTTTTCTGTGTGACTTATTTCACTTAGAATCATCGTACCTGAATCCACTCATTTTGCTCCTACTGGTCATATGATATTGATTTAATGGCTGAGGGATATTCCCTCGTACATAAGTACCAAAACTTTTTCAACCATTTTTATGTTTCCTGGGATATTAAGGTGTACCCAAGTTGAGGTTCTTATAAGCAGTGCTTTCCTAAATTTTGGGGTGGCTCTGTCTTATTGATTTTCAATTTTCCCAAGGTATATTCCCTAGACTGGAAGTGCCCTTGGCTCTGTAGCTCTGTTGTTTACTTGTTTTAGGGAACACAATGCACTCCTCCAGAGAGGCAGTTGGCAATTTACATCCCGGCCATCAGCATAACAAGGCTCCCTGATCTCCACGGCCTGTCTTGAATTTCTGGTTTTTACCCTTTTTGTGGATGTCCCTTTGGACCGGTGGGAAGTGATACTTCTTTGTAGTGCAGACTTACATTGTCTGCTTGCTTGCTTGGCCAAACTGGGCGTATGTGTTTTCTCCTGAATATACTCAGGAGAAAATGCATACGCCCTTTTTTGACAAGTGCATCTTTGTCGAAGTTGTGCCCCTCTTCCTGTGCTTTAAAGGCGATTCCAACATACCTCTTGAAATCTGTTTCCTGCTATTCTGCCTCACTTTCAAGTCCGCCTCGTTTCCTTCCCTCAACAGATGTTTGGATGATAGTTGTCCTTTATTACTCTGCCAGTTTGTGAATTGCTCTGTCCTATAGCTCCATTTTTTAACTCGTTTTTTGTGAGCTGAACGCAAGTCCCATATTTTGGTTTAGGACCTATACTGGTTCCCGGTGGGTGACTGAGACTTTGGTTAATTCTTCTTCCTCCCGGGAAATAAGAGTGGCATGTGCCCGTCCAAATGCCTAACAGCTACTCTCTCTTTGGTTCTCCCTCTTCCCTTTCATCCTTTGCCAAATTGGCAAACTGTGCGAACCAGGAGGTTAAAGGTGCTGTCTCTCCAATTTGGGAGATTGATAGTAAAGCAGTTAGAAAGTGAAACTGGAACACCAGGAGAGGGACTATTCGTTGAGATTTAGAAACCTTTCGTATTCACAGTGTGTCCATTCACTAGGTTTCCCATACATGTTATAGCTGTAGTAATATTCCCTACAACCTGGAGAGTTGGGACCCATGGAATGGGTGCCATGCATTATTGTTTTAAAGGGTCTGCATTTGCTCACGAATCTCACCAATCCTCTCAGTCCCATGTGTCCAGCCTTAAGGCACCTCCAGCTGTCGTTCTAGATAGGGTCATTCCAAGTTTTATCAGAGACCCTGAAGGAATTGTAAAGAATTTCGCTGTTTTTTTTATTTGTTTTTGAAATTCCTTTTTATAGTGGGTTTGACCTGATTCTCGCTGCCATCTTTATGCCAGTCAACACACACTTGATTCCCTTATGGAGACATATCAATACATAGGTTTTAAGATTCTTACTAGTCAGATATATACCTCTGCGGGAAATATGGGTTTTTGAGTCCCTTTCACTGAGGAAGGTGTAGGTCTTGTCTATTCCATACTTGGTTTTTGGAACGGTACCTGTGCTTATATCAATCTCTGGTTTTATGCATCTCCCCACATCTCCTTCCCCCTTAAGCAGGCATAAGAGTGTATTCTAAATGTGAGACTCTCTTCTCTTTCCTAACTCAGTTCATGTGTAGCCATGTTTACAGGATCTTCATAAGTGATATCTTATGATAAGTTTCTTTTTCTGTGTGACTTATTTCACTTAGAATCATCGTACCTGAATCCACTCATTTTGCTGCTACTGGTCTTATGACATTGTTTTCATGGCTGAGGCATATTCCATCATACGTAAGTACCACAATTTTTTGAACCATTTTTATCTTTCCTGGGATACTTAAGTTGCACCCAAGTTGAGGTTCTTGTAAGCAGTGCAGCCCTAAATTTTGGGGTGGCTCTGTCTTATTGATTTTCAGTTTTCCCATGGTATATTCCCTAGACTGGAAGTGCCCTTGGCTCTGTAGCTCTGTTGTTTACTTGTTTTAGGGAACACAATGCACTCCTCCAGAGAGGCAGTTGGCAATTTACATCCCGCCCATCAGCATAACAAGGCTCCCTGTTCTCCAGGGCCTGTCTTGAATTTCTGGTTTTTACCCTTATTGTGGATGTCCCTTTGGACCGGTAGGAAGTGATACTTCTTTGTAGTGCAGACTTACATTGTCTGCTTGCTTGCTTGGCCAAAATGGGCGTATGCGTTTTCTCCTGAATATACTCAGGAGAAAACCCATACGCCCTCTTTGGAAAAGTGCATCATTGTCGAAGTTGTGCCCCTCTTCCTGTGCTTTAAAGGCGATTCCAACATACCTCTTGAAATCTGTTTCCTGCTATTCTGCCTCATTTTCAAGTCTGCCTCGTTGCCTTCCCTCAACAGATTTTTGGATGATAGTTGTCCTTTATTACTCTGCCAGTTTGTGAATTGCTCTGCCCTATAGCTCCATTTTTAACGCGTTTTTTGTGAGCTGAACGCAAGTCCCATATTTTGGTTTAGGACCTATACTGGTTCCCGGTGGGTGGCTGAGACTTTGGTTAATTCTTCTTCCTCCCGGGAAATAAGAGTGACATGTGCCCGTCCAAATGCCTAACAGCTACTCTCTCTTTGGTTCTCCCTCTTCCCTTTCATCCTTTGCCAAATTGGCAACCTGTGCGAACCAGGAGGTTAAAGGTGCTGTCTCTCCAAGTTGGGAGATTGATAGTAAAGCAGTTAGAAAGTGAAACTGGAGCACCAGGAGAGGGACTATTCGTTGAGATTTAGAAACCTTTCGTATTCACAGTGTGTCCATTCTCTAGGTTTCCCACACATGTTACAGCTGTAGTAATATTCCCTACAACCTGGAGAGTTGGGACCCATGGAATGTGTGCCATGCATTATTGCTTTAAAGGGTCTGCATTTGCTCACGAATCTCACCAATCCTCTCAGTCCCATGTGTCCAGCCTTATGCCACCTCCAGCTGTCGTTCTAGATAGGGTCATTCAAAGTTTCATCTGAGACCTTAAAGAATTGTAAAGAATTTCGCTGTTTTTTTGTTTTGTTTTTGAAATTCCTTTTTATAGTGGGTTTGAGCTGATTCTCGCTGCCATCTTTATGCCAGTCTACACACACTTGATTCCCTTACGGAGACATATCAATACATAGGTTTTAAGATTCTTACTAGTCAGATATATTCCTCTGCGGGAAATATGGGGTTTTGAGTCCCTTTCACTGAGGAAGGTGTAGGTCTTGTCTATTCCATAGTTGGTTTTCCGAACGGTACCTGTGCTTATATCAACCTCTGGTTTTATGCATCACCCCACCTCTCCTTCCCCCTTAAGCAGGCATAAGAGTGTTTTCTTAATGTGAGACTCTCTTCTCTTTCCTAACTCAGTTCATGTGTAGCCATGTTTACAGGATCTTCATAAGTCATATCTTATGATAAGATTCTTTTTCTGTGTGACTTATTTCACTTAGAATCATCGTACCTGAATCCACTCATTTTGCTCCTACTGGTCATATGATATTGATTTAATGGCTGAGGGATATTCCCTCGTACATAAGTACCAAAACTTTTTCAACCATTTTTATGTTTCCTGGGATATTAAGGTGTACCCAAGTTGAGGTTCTTATAAGCAGTGCTTTCCTAAATTTTGGGGTGGCTCTGTCTTATTGATTTTCAATTTTCCCAAGGTATATTCCCTAGACTGGAAGTGCCCTTGGCTCTGTAGCTCTGTTGTTTACTTGTTTTAGGGAACACAATGCACTCCTCCAGAGAGGCAGTTGGCAATTTACATCCCGGCCATCAGCATAACAAGGCTCCCTGATCTCCACGGCCTGTCTTGAATTTCTGGTTTTTACCCTTTTTGTGGATGTCCCTTTGGACCGGTGGGAAGTGATACTTCTTTGTAGTGCAGACTTACATTGTCTGCTTGCTTGCTTGGCCAAACTGGGCGTATGTGTTTTCTCCTGAATATACTCAGGAGAAAATGCATACGCCCTTTTTTGACAAGTGCATCTTTGTCGAAGTTGTGCCCCTCTTCCTGTGCTTTAAAGGCGATTCCAACATACCTCTTGAAATCTGTTTCCTGCTATTCTGCCTCACTTTCAAGTCCGCCTCGTTTCCTTCCCTCAACAGATGTTTGGATGATAGTTGTCCTTTATTACTCTGCCAGTTTGTGAATTGCTCTGTCCTATAGCTCCATTTTTTAACTCGTTTTTTGTGAGCTGAACGCAAGTCCCATATTTTGGTTTAGGACCTATACTGGTTCCCGGTGGGTGACTGAGACTTTGGTTAATTCTTCTTCCTCCCGGGAAATAAGAGTGGCATGTGCCCGTCCAAATGCCTAACAGCTACTCTCTCTTTGGTTCTCCCTCTTCCCTTTCATCCTTTGCCAAATTGGCAAACTGTGCGAACCAGGAGGTTAAAGGTGCTGTCTCTCCAATTTGGGAGATTGATAGTAAAGCAGTTAGAAAGTGAAACTGGAGCACCAGGAGAGGGACTATTCGTTGAGATTTAGAAACCTTTCGTATTCACAGTGTGTCCATTCACTAGGTTTCCCATACATGTTATAGCTGTAGTAATATTCCCTACAACCTGGAGAGTTGGGACCCATGGAATGGGTGCCATGCATTATTGTTTTAAAGGGTCTGCATTTGCTCACGAATCTCACCAATCCTCTCAGTCCCATGTGTCCAGCCTTAAGGCACCTCCAGCTGTCGTTCTAGATAGGGTCATTCCAAGTTTTATCAGAGACCCTGAAGGAATTGTAAAGAATTTCGCTGTTTTTTTTATTTGTTTTTGAAATTCCTTTTTATAGTGGGTTTGACCTGATTCTCGCTGCCATCTTTATGCCAGTCAACACACACTTGATTCCCTTATGGAGACATATCAATACATAGGTTTTAAGATTCTTACTAGTCAGATATATACCTCTGCGGGAAATATGGGTTTTTGAGTCCCTTTCACTGAGGAAGGTGTAGGTCTTGTCTATTCCATACTTGGTTTTTGGAACGGTACCTGTGCTTATATCAATCTCTGGTTTTATGCATCTCCCCACATCTCCTTCCCCCTTAAGCAGGCATAAGAGTGTATTCTAAATGTGAGACTCTCTTCTCTTTCCTAACTCAGTTCATGTGTAGCCATGTTTACAGGATCTTCATAAGTGATATCTTATGATAAGTTTCTTTTTCTGTGTGACTTATTTCACTTAGAATCATCGTACCTGAATCCACTCATTTTGCTGCTACTGGTCTTATGACATTGTTTTCATGGCTGAGGCATATTCCATCATACGTAAGTACCACAATTTTTTGAACCATTTTTATCTTTCCTGGGATACTTAAGTTGCACCCAAGTTGAGGTTCTTGTAAGCAGTGCAGCCCTAAATTTTGGGGTGGCTCTGTCTTATTGATTTTCAGTTTTCCCATGGTATATTCCCTAGACTGGAAGTGCCCTTGGCTCTGTAGCTCTGTTGTTTACTTGTTTTAGGGAACACAATGCACTCCTCCAGAGAGGCAGTTGGCAATTTACATCCCGCCCATCAGCATAACAAGGCTCCCTGTTCTCCAGGGCCTGTCTTGAATTTCTGGTTTTTACCCTTATTGTGGATGTCCCTTTGGACCGGTAGGAAGTGATACTTCTTTGTAGTGCAGACTTACATTGTCTGCTTGCTTGCTTGGCCAAAATGGGCGTATGCGTTTTCTCCTGAATATACTCAGGAGAAAACCCATACGCCCTCTTAGGAAAAGTGCATCATTGTCGAAGTTGTGCCCCTCTTCCTGTGCTTTAAAGGCGATTCCAACATACCTCTTGAAATCTGTTTCCTGCTATTCTGCCTCATTTTCAAGTCTGCCTCGTTGCCTTCCCTCAACAGATTTTTGGATGATAGTTGTCCTTTATTACTCTGCCAGTTTGTGAATTGCTCTGCCCTATAGCTCCATTTTTAACGCGTTTTTTGTGAGCTGAACGCAAGTCCCATATTTTGGTTTAGGACCTATACTGGTTCCCGGTGGGTGGCTGAGACTTTGGTTAATTCTTCTTCCTCCCGGGAAATAAGAGTGACATGTGCCCGTCCAAATGCCTAACAGCTACTCTCTCTTTGGTTCTCCCTCTTCCCTTTCATCCTTTGCCAAATTGGCAACATGTGCGAACCAGGAGGTTAAAGGTGCTGTCTCTCCAAGTTGGGAGATTGATAGTAAAGCAGTTAGAAAGTGAAACTGGAGCACCAGGAGAGGGACTATTCGTTGAGATTTAGAAACCTTTCGTATTCACAGTGTGTCCATTCTCTAGGTTTCCCACACATGTTACAGCTGTAGTAATATTCCCTACAACCTGGAGAGTTGGGACCCATGGAATGTGTGCCATGCATTATTGCTTTAAAGGGTCTGCATTTGCTCACGAATCTCACCAATCCTCTCAGTCCCATGTGTCCAGCCTTATGCCACCTCCAGCTGTCGTTCTAGATAGGGTCATTCAAAGTTTCATCTGAGACCTTAAAGAATTGTAAAGAATTTCGCTGTTTTTTTGTTTTGTTTTTGAAATTCCTTTTTATAGTGGGTTTGAGCTGATTCTCGCTGCCATCTTTATGCCAGTCTACACACACTTGATTCCCTTACGGAGACATATCAATACATAGGTTTTAAGATTCTTACTAGTCAGATATATTCCTCTGCGGGAAATATGGGGTTTTGAGTCCCTTTCACTGAGGAAGGTGTAGGTCTTGTCTATTCCATAGTTGGTTTTCCGAACGGTACCTGTGCTTATATCAACCTCTGGTTTTATGCGTCACCCCACCTCTCCTTCCCCCTTAAGCAGGCATAAGAGTGTTTTCTTAATGTGAGACTCTCTTCTCTTTCCTAACTCAGTTCATGTGTAGCCATGTTTACAGGATCTTCATAAGTCATATCTTATGATAAGATTCTTTTTCTGTGTGACTTATTTCACTTAGAATCATCGTACCTGAATCCACTCATTTTGCTCCTACTGGTCATATGATATTGATTTAATGGCTGAGGGATATTCCCTCGTACATAAGTACCAAAACTTTTTCAACCATTTTTATGTTTCCTGGGATATTAAGGTGTACCCAAGTTGAGGTTCTTATAAGCAGTGCTTTCCTAAATTTTGGGGTGGCTCTGTCTTATTGATTTTCAATTTTCCCAAGGTATATTCCCTAGACTGGAAGTGCCCTTGGCTCTGTAGCTCTGTTGTTTACTTGTTTTAGGGAACACAATGCACTCCTCCAGAGAGGCAGTTGGCAATTTACATCCCGGCCATCAGCATAACAAGGCTCCCTGATCTCCACGGCCTGTCTTGAATTTCTGGTTTTTACCCTTTTTGTGGATGTCCCTTTGGACCGGTGGGAAGTGATACTTCTTTGTAGTGCAGACTTACATTGTCTGCTTGCTTGCTTGGCCAAACTGGGCGTATGTGTTTTCTCCTGAATATACTCAGGAGAAAATGCATACGCCCTTTTTTGACAAGTGCATCTTTGTCGAAGTTGTGCCCCTCTTCCTGTGCTTTAAAGGCGATTCCAACATACCTCTTGAAATCTGTTTCCTGCTATTCTGCCTCACTTTCAAGTCCGCCTCGTTTCCTTCCCTCAACAGATGTTTGGATGATAGTTGTCCTTTATTACTCTGCCAGTTTGTGAATTGCTCTGTCCTATAGCTCCATTTTTTAACTCGTTTTTTGTGAGCTGAACGCAAGTCCCATATTTTGGTTTAGGACCTATACTGGTTCCCGGTGGGTGACTGAGACTTTGGTTAATTCTTCTTCCTCCCGGGAAATAAGAGTGGCATGTGCCCGTCCAAATGCCTAACAGCTACTCTCTCTTTGGTTCTCCCTCTTCCCTTTCATCCTTTGCCAAATTGGCAAACTGTGCGAACCAGGAGGTTAAAGGTGCTGTCTCTCCAATTTGGGAGATTGATAGTAAAGCAGTTAGAAAGTGAAACTGGAGCACCAGGAGAGGGACTATTCGTTGAGATTTAGAAACCTTTCGTATTCACAGTGTGTCCATTCACTAGGTTTCCCATACATGTTATAGCTGTAGTAATATTCCCTACAACCTGGAGAGTTGGGACCCATGGAATGGGTGCCATGCATTATTGTTTTAAAGGGTCTGCATTTGCTCACGAATCTCACCAATCCTCTCAGTCCCATGTGTCCAGCCTTAAGGCACCTCCAGCTGTCGTTCTAGATAGGGTCATTCCAAGTTTTATCAGAGACCCTGAAGGAATTGTAAAGAATTTCGCTGTTTTTTTTATTTGTTTTTGAAATTCCTTTTTATAGTGGGTTTGACCTGATTCTCGCTGCCATCTTTATGCCAGTCAACACACACTTGATTCCCTTATGGAGACATATCAATACATAGGTTTTAAGATTCTTACTAGTCAGATATATACCTCTGCGGGAAATATGGGTTTTTGAGTCCCTTTCACTGAGGAAGGTGTAGGTCTTGTCTATTCCATACTTGGTTTTTGGAACGGTACCTGTGCTTATATCAATCTCTGGTTTTATGCATCTCCCCACATCTCCTTCCCCCTTAAGCAGGCATAAGAGTGTATTCTAAATGTGAGACTCTCTTCTCTTTCCTAACTCAGTTCATGTGTAGCCATGTTTACAGGATCTTCATAAGTGATATCTTATGATAAGTTTCTTTTTCTGTGTGACTTATTTCACTTAGAATCATCGTACCTGAATCCACTCATTTTGCTGCTACTGGTCTTATGACATTGTTTTCATGGCTGAGGCATATTCCATCATACGTAAGTACCACAATTTTTTGAACCATTTTTATCTTTCCTGGGATACTTAAGTTGCACCCAAGTTGAGGTTCTTGTAAGCAGTGCAGCCCTAAATTTTGGGGTGGCTCTGTCTCATTGATTTTCAGTTTTCCCATGGTATATTCCCTAGACTGGAAGTGCCCTTGGCTCTGTAGCTCTGTTGTTTACTTGTTTTAGTGAACACAATGCACTCCTCCAGAGAGGCAGTTGGCAATTTACATCCCGCCCATCAGCATAACAAGGCTCCCTGTTCTCCAGGGCCTGTCTTGAATTTCTGGTTTTTACCCTTTTTGTGGATGTCCCTTTGGACCGGTGGGAAGTGATACTTCTTTGTAGTGCAGACTTACATTGTCTGCTTGCTTGCTTGGCCAAAATAGGCGAATGCGTTTTCTCCTGAATATATTCAGGAGAAAACGCATATGCCCTTTTTGGCCAAGTGCATCATTGTCGATGTTGTGCCCCTCTTCCTGTGCCTTAAATGCGATTCCAACGTACCTCTTGAAATCTGTTTCCTTCTATTCTGCCTCGCTTTCAAGTCCGCCTCGTTGCCTTCCCTCAACAGATTTTTGGACGATAGTTGTCCTTTATTACTCTGCCTGTTTGTGAATTGTTGTGCACTGAGCTACATTATTTAACTCGTTTTTTTGTGAGCTGAACGCACGTCCAATATTTTGGTTCAGGACCTATACTGGTTCCCGGTGGGTGGCTGAGGCTTTGGTTATTTCTTCTTCTTCCCATGAATTAAGAGTGACATGTGCCCGTACAAATGTCTAACAGCTACTCTCTCACTGGTCTCCCTCTTCCCTTTCATCCTCTGCCAAATTGGCAACCTGTGCGAACCAGGAGGTTAAAGGTGCTGTCTCTCCAAGTTGGGAGATTGATAGTAAAGCAGTTGGAAAGTCAAACGGGAGCACCAGGAGAGGGACTATTCGTTGAGTTTTAGAAACCTTTCGTATTCACACTGTGTCCATTCTCTAGGGTTCCCGTACATATTATAGCTGTAGTAATATGCCCTTAAACCTGGCCTGTTGGGACCCATGGAATGGGTGCCACACATTATTGCTTTAAAGGGTCTACATTTGCTCACCCAATCTCACCAATCCTCTCAGTCCCAAGTGTCCAGCCTTATGCCACATCCAGCTGTCGTTTTAGATAGGGTCATTCCAGGTTTCATCAGCGACCCTGAAGGTATTGTGTAAGAATTGTTCTGTTTTTATGTTTTGTTTTGAATTTCATTTTTATATTGGGTTTGAGCTGATTCTCCCTGCCATGTTTATGTCATACTAGACACACTTAGTTACCTTACGGTGACATATCAATACATAGGTTTTAAAATTCTTACTAGTCAGATATATTTCTCTGGGGGGAATAGGGATGTTGAGTTCCATTAACTGAGGAAGGTGTAGGGTTTGTCTCTTTTGTTTTTGGATTATGGAACGGTACATTTGCTAATATCAATCTTTTGTTTTGTACATCTCCCCACCCCTCTTTCCCCTTAAGCAAGCGTTAGAGTGTTTTCTAAATCTGAGACTCTGTTCTCTTCCCTAAATCAGTTCATATGTAGCCATGTTTACATTCCCTTCATAAGTGATATCTTATGTCAGAATGCACCATGGCCCTTGTCATAATAATGCTTCATGGCCCCTGTCATCACAATGATCCATGCCCTGGTTATCAAAATGCTCCATGTCCCTTGTCATCAAAATTCTCCACGTACTTGTCATCACAATGCTACATGACACTTCTCATCAAAATGTTACAAGCTCTTGTCTTCACAATTCTCCATTCTCTTGACATTGCAATGCTCCATGCCCTTGTAATCACAATGCTCCATGCCTTTGTCATCACATTGCTCCATGACCCCTGTCATCACATTGCTTCCTGACAACTTTCATCACAATGCTTCATGCCCCTTGTCATTACAGTGCTCCATGAGGCTCGACATCACAATTACCAAAGGTCTTCTCATCACAATGCTCCACGGTTTTGCCATCACCATGCTCCATGCCTTGTCATCTCAAATCTCAATGTCCCTTGTCCTCACAATTCTCCACGTCCTTGTCATTACAATGCTCCATGGCACTTCACATCACAATGTTATATGCTCTTGTCATCACAATACTCCATGCACTTGTCATCGCAATGCTCCATGACCCCTGTCATAGGAAGCTCCATACGCTTTTCATCAAAATGTTTCACGACCAGGGCATTCAAATTCTCAATGGCCCTTGATATCACAATGCTCCATGCCCTTGTCATCACAATGCTCCTTTACTTTGTCACAACAATCCTCCATAACAATTGGCATCACAATGCTCCATGATATTGTCATCAAACTGGAACATGACATATTTCATCACAATGCTCCCTGACACCTTTCTTCACAATAATCCATGACCTTGTCATCACAGTGTTCCATGACCTTGTCATCACAATGTGCCATGCCCATTCTTATCACAATAATCCAAGAAACATGTCAGACCAATGCTCCATGACACTTTTCATCACAATGCTCCATGAACGCTGTCATCAAAATGTACCATGCCCATCATCATAATGCTTCATGCTATTGTCATCACAATGAAATCAAAAAGCTCCATGACATCTGTCACCACAATGCTGCAAACCCTTGTGATCACAATGTCCCATAACACTTGTCATCACAATGCCCCATGACGCTGGTCACCACAGTTATCCATGGGCTTCTCATCACAATGTACCATGACTTTTGTCAACACAATGTTCAATACCCTTGTCAACACAATGCTCTCTGACTATTGACCTCAGTATGCACCGTGCACTCTTTCATGGCAAGGCTCCATGCCTATTTCATCACAGTGATCCATGCCCTTTTCATCAAAATGTTCCAAGACACCTGTGATCACAATGCTCCTTGCACTTGCCATCACAAAGCTCCATGACGAATGTCATCAGAATGCTCCATGGCCTTCTCATCATAATGTTCCATGCCCTTGTCATCACAATGCTCCAAGACCCCTGTAATCAAAATGATCCCTGCGCCTTTTCATCAGAATGCTCCATGAGACTTGTCATCACAAGGTTCCATGGTCTTCACATCACAGTGCTCCAGGACCTTGTCATCACAGTGCTCCATTCCCTTGTCATCACAATGCTCCATGACCCCTGTCATCACAATAATCCATGAATATTTTCAGCCCAATGCTCTACGAAATTCTCATCACAGTGCTCCATAGCCCATGTCACCACAATGATCCATGACCACTGTCATCAAAACACTCCATGACACCCGACAACACAATGATCCGGGACACTTGTCATCACAATGCTACATTCCCTTGTCATCACAATGCTCCATGACCCCTGTCATCACAACACTCCATGAACATTTTCAGCCCAGTGCTCCATGACCCTTGTCATCACAATGATCCATGCCCTTTTCATCCCAATGCTCCATGACCCCTGTATTCACAATGCTCAGTAACGCTTGTCATCACAGTGCTTCTTGACACCTGTCATCACAATGCTCCATGCCTTTGTCAGCAAAATGCTACATGACCTTGTCATTACAATACTCTATGCACTTGTCATCACAATACTCCATTTCCATTGTCATCACAATCCTCCATGAACCTTGGGATCACATTGCTTCCTGCCATTGTCATCACAATGCTCCATGCTCCTTGAAATCAAAATGATCCATGACCTCTGTCATCACAATGCTCCAAAATCTTGTGATCACAATGTTCCATAACACTTGTCATCCCAACGCTCCATGATGCCTGTCATCAAAATACTCCATGCCCTTTTCATCACAATGCTCCATGACATTTGTCATCACAATTCTCAATACACTTGTCATCAAAATGCTCCCTGACACTTGTCATCAGAATGCTCCTTGAAACCTGTCACGAAAAGGCTCCATGCCGTTTTCATCACAATGCCCCATGCCGTTTTCATCACAATGGTCCAGGCCATTATCATCAAAATCCTCCACAAGCTTGTCATCAGAATGCTCCATGACCCTTCTCATCACAATTCTCCATGCACTTGTCAGCACAATGGTCCCTGACCCTTGTCATCACACTGCTCCAAGCCATTGTCATCACAATGCTCCATTACATTTGTCATCAGAATTCTCCATGACACTTGGCATCACACTGCTCCATGCCATTGTCATCACAATGGGCCATTCCAAATGTCATTGCAATAATCCATGAAACATATTAGACCAATGTTCCATGCCCTTGTCATCACAATGCTCCATGCCCTTGTTATCACAATGCTCCATGACTCCTGTCATCACAATCCTCCGTGAGTCCCGTCATCACAATGCTTCATGACCTTTGTCATCACAATGGTCCATGCCGTCGTCATAAACAGTCTCTGACCATTTTAACCACAATGCTCCATGAAATTTTCATCACAATGCTGTTGACCCTTGTCATCACAATGCTCCATGCGCTTGTCAGCACAATGCCTCATGACACGTCATCACAGTGCACCATGCGCTTGTCATCACAGTGCTCCACAATCTTGTCATCACAATGCTCCTTAAAATTTGTCATCACAATGCTCCATGCTCTTCTCATCAAAATGCTCTCTCACCACTGATATCACAATGCTACATCACTATTTGTCACAATACTCCCTCACCCCTGTCATCAAAATGTTCCATGACACTGTCATCACAATGCTACATCCCCTTATCATCACAATGTTCCATGACACCTGTCATCAAATTGCCCCATGACCCTTTTCATCCCAACGCTCCAAAGCCCCTGACATCACAATGTTCTATAACCCCTGCCATCAAAATATTCCATTACATTTTTCATCAAAATGCTGCATGACCCGGTCATCAAAATGCTCCCTGCCCTTCTCATCACAATGCACCTTGCCCTTGTCATCAAAATGCTCCATTACTTGTCATGACAAATCCCCATGACACTTGGCATCACAATGCTCCATGTCATTGTCATCACAATGCTCCATGAACCCTCTCATAACATTGCACAATGCCCTTGTCATCAAAAAGCTCCATGACACTTTTCATTACAATGCTCGATGCCCTTCTCATCACAATGCTCCAGTCCCTTGTCATTACAATCCTGCATGACCCATGTACCATAGTGTTCTGTACCCTTGTCATCAGAAGGCTCCATGCCCACTCTCATCACAATAATCCATGAAACTTTTCAGACCAATGTTCCATGCCCTTCTCATCACAATGCTCCATTACCTCTGTCATAACAATCCACCATGACCCCTGCCATCACAATGTTCCACGGCCTAGTCATCACAAGGTTCCATGACAGTTGTTATCACAATGCTGAAGACCCCTGTAATCACAATGCTCCATGCCCTTGTCATCACAAACCTCCATGACTCATGTGTTCAGAATATTTCATGGCCTTCTCATCACAATGCTCCATGCCCTTGTCATCACAATGCTCCAAAACCCATGTAAACACAATGCTCCATGCCCCTTTTCATCTCAATGCTCCATGACCCCTGTCATCACAATGCTCCGTGACTCCAGTCAACACAATGCTTCATAAGATTTGTCATCACAATTGTCCATGCCCGCGTCATCACAAGGCTCTGTGACCTTTGTAACCACAATGCTCCATGAACTTTTCATCACAGTGCTCCGTGACACTTGTCATCACAATGCTCCATGCCTTTGTCAGAAAAATGCTCCATGACCCATGTCATCACTATGTGCCATGCGCTTTTCATCACAACGGTCCACATATTAGTCATAGCAATGCTCCATAAACCCTGTACTCACAATGCTCTATGCCACTTTTCATCTCAATGAACCATGAACCCTGTCATCACAATGCACATTACCCATCATCATAATGCTTCATGCTATTGCCATCACAATGAATTCAAAATGCTCCATGATCTCTGTCATAACAATGCTCCAAACCCTTGGGATCATAATATTCCATAACACTTGTCATCACAGTGCCCCATGACACTCGTCATCACAATTATCCATGGTCTTCTCATCACAATGCTCCATGATATTAGTCATCACAATGCTCAATACACTTGTCATCAAAATGCTCCCTGACACTTGTTGTCTCTATGCTCCTTGAACCCTGTCATGACAAGGCTCCATGCCTTTTTCATCACAATGATCCATTCCATTTTCATCACAATGCTCCAAGACCCCTTTAAACACAATGCTCCATGCCCTGGTCATCACAAAGCTCAATGAAACATGTCTTCAGATTGCTCCTTGGCCTTCTGCTCACAATGTTCCATGCCCATGTCATCACAATGTTCCAAGAACCCTGTAATCACAATGGTCCATGCCCCTTTTCATCAGTATGCTCCATGAGATTTGTCATTACAAGTCTCTATGGATTTCTCATCACAATGCTCCAGAACCTTGTCATCACAATGCTTCACGACCTTGCAATGAAAATTCTCAATGGCCCTTGTCATCATAATGCTCCAAGCCCTAGTCATCACAATGCTCCATTTTATTTGTCATCAAAATCCTCCATTACATTTGGCATCACAATGCTCCCTGCCATTGTCATTGCAATGGACCATGACATATGTCATCACAATGCTCCCTGACACCTGTCTTCACAATACTCCACGACCTTCTCATCACAATGATCCGTGCCCTTGTCATCACAATGCACCATGTCCACTGTCATCACAATAATCTATGAAATTTGTCAGACCAATAGTCCATGCCCCTGTCACCACAATGCTCCATGCCCTTGTCATCACAATGCTCCATGCCTTTGTCAGAAAAATGCTCCATGACCCTTGTCATCAAAATGTGCCACGGGCTTTCCATCACAATGATACACAACCTTGGCATCGCTACGATCCATAAAGCTTGTAATCACAATGTTCCATGCTCTTCTCATCCAAATGCTCTCTCACCTGAGATATAACCATGTTCCCTCACTAGTCATCAAAACCCTCCCTCACCCCTGTAATCAAAATGTTCCATGACACCTGTCATCACCATGTTCCATTCCCTTGTCATCACAATGCTCCATGACCACTGTCATCACAATACTTCATGAACATTTTCAGCCAAATACTCCATGACCTTCTCATCACAATGCTCCATAACAAATATCATCACAATGCTCCATGACCACTGTCATCACAACACTCCATGACACCCGACAACACAATGATCCGGGACTCTTGTCATTACAATGCTCCATTCCCTAGTCATCACAATGCTCCATGACCCCTGTCATCACAATACTCCATGAACATTTTCAGCCCAATGCTCCATGACCATTGTCATCACAATGATCCATGCCCTTGTCATCCCAAATCTCCATGACCCCTGTATTCACAATGCTCCGTGACGCTTGTCATCACAGTGCTCCCTGACACCTGGCATCACAATGCTTCATGCCTTTGTCAGCAGAATGCTACATGACCTTGTCATTACAATGCTCTATGCGCTTGTCATCACAATACTCCATTACCATTATCATCACAATCCTCCACGAACCTTGGGATCACAGTGCTTCATGCCTTTGTCATCACAATGTTCCATGCTCCTTGAAATCAAAATGATCCATGACCTCTGTCATCACAATGCTCCAAACCCTTGTGATCACAATGTTCCAGAGCACTTGTCATCACAACGCTCCATGAGGCCTGTCATCACAATACTCCATGCCCTTTTCATCACAATGCTCCATGACCTTTGTCATCACAATTCTCAATATATTGTCTTCACAATGCTCCCTGACATTTGTCGTCAGAATGCTCCTTGAACCCTCTAATGAAAAGTCTCCATGCCTTTTTCATCACAATGTTCCATGCGGTTTTCATCACAATGCTCCATGCCATTGTCATCAAAATACTCCACAAGCTTGTCAGCAGAATGCTCCATGACCCTTGTCATCACAATTCTCCATGCACTTGTCAGCACAATGTTCCCTGAACCTTGTCATCACAATGCTCCAAGCCATTGTCATCACAATGCTCCATTACCTTTGTCTTCAGAATCCTCCATGACACTTGGCATCACAATGCTCCATGCCGTTGTCATCACAATGGGCCATTATATATGTCAGCACAATGCTCCCTGACAACTGTCTTCACAAATCTGCATCACAAGGTCTTCACAATGCTCAATGCCCTTGTAATCACAATGCTCCATGCCCTTGTTATCACAATGCTCCATGACCCCTGTCATCACAATGCTCCGTGACTCCAGTCATCACAATGCTTCATGACCTTTGTCATCACAATGGTCCATGCCCTCATCATCAAGAGTCTCTGTGACCTTTTTAACCACAATGCTCCATGAATTTTTCTTCAAAATGCTCTTTATCCCCTGTCATCACAATGCTCTATGCCTTTCTCAGCACAATGCTCCATGACGTATGTCATCAGAATGCTCCATGGCCTTCTCCTCACAGTGCTCCTTGCCCTTGTCATCACAATGCTCCAAGACACCTGTAATCACAATGCTCCATGCCCCTTTTCATCAGAATGCTCCATGAGACTTGTCAACACAAGTCTCCATGGTCATCTCATCACAATGCTCCAGGACCTTGTCATCACAATGCTCTGTGACTCCAGTCATCACAGTGCTTCATAATATTTGTCATCACAATGGTCCATGCCCAATTCATCACAAGGCTCTGTTACCTTTGTATCCACAATGCTCCATGAACATTTCATCACAATGTTCCGTGACCCTTGTCATCACAATGCTCCATGCATTTGTCATTAAAATGCTCCATGACCATTGTCATCACTATGTGCCACGCGCTTTTCACCCAACGGTCCAAAAATTTGTCATCACAATGCTCCATAAAAATTGTAATCACAATGCTGCATGCCCTTCTCATCACAATGCTCCATTACACCTGTCAAAACAATGCTCCATGACCCCTGCCATCACAATGTTCCACGGCCTTGTCATCACAAGGCTCCATGACACTTGTCATCACAATGCTCCAAGACCCCTTTAATCACAATGCTCCATGCCGTTGTCATTACAAAGCTCCATGACACATGTCATCAGAATGTTCCATGGCCGTCTCATCAAAATGCCACATGCCCTTGTCATCACAGTGCTCCAAAACCCCTGTAAACACAGTGCTCCATGCCCCTTTTCATCTCAGTGCTCCATGAACCCTGTCATCACAACTCTCCATGACACGTGACAACACAATGATCCGGGACTCTTGTCATCACAGTGCCCCAAGACCCCTGTAATCAAAATGCTCCATGACCCCTGTCATCACAATACTCCATGAACATTTTCAGCCCAATGCTCCATGACCCTTATCATCACAATGATCCATGCACTTGTCATCCCAATGATCCATGACCCCTGTATTCAAAATGATCCGTGACAGTTGTGTCACAGTTCTCCATGACACCTGTCATCACAATGCTCCATGCAATTCTCAGGAAAATTCTACATGCCCTTGTCATTACAATGCTCTATGCACTTGTCATCACAATGCTCCAAGACCCCTGTAATCACAATGCTACATGCCCCTTTTCATCTCAATGCTCCATGAACTCTGTCATCACAATGCACCATGCCCATCATCATAATGCTTCAGGCTATTGTCATCACGATGAAATCAAAATTCTCAATGACCTCTGTCATCATAATGCTCCAAAGCCTTGTGATCACAATGTTCCATAACACTTATAATCACAACACCCCATGACGATCATCATCACAATTATCCATGGCCTTCTCACCACCATGCTCCATGACTTTTGTCATCACAATTCTCAATACACTTGTCATCACAATGCTCCCTGACACTTGTCGTCAGAATCTCCTTGAACCCTTCCACGAAAAGGCTGCATGCCTTTTTTATCACATTGCCCCATGCCGTTTTCATCACAATGCTCCATGCCATTGTCATCAAAATACTCCACAAGCTTGTCATCAGAATGCTCCATGGCCCTTGTCATCACAATTCTCCGTGCACTTGTCAGCACAATGCTCCGTGACCCTTGTCATCACAATGCTCCAAGCCATTGTCATAACAATGCTCCATTACCTTTGTCATCAGAATCTTTCATGAAACTTGGCATCACAATGCTCCATGACATTTTCATCACAATGGGCCATTACATATGTCATCACAATGCTCCCTGACACTTCTCTTCACAATACTGCATGAGCTGGTCATCACAATGCTCCATGCCCTTTTCATCACAATGCGCCATTCCAAATGTCATCGCAATAATCCATGAAACATATTAGACCAATTCTCCATGCCCTTGTCATCATAATGCTCCAAGCCCTTGTTATCACAATGCTCCATGACCCCTGTCATCACCATGCTCCGTGACTCCAGTCATCACAATGCTTCATGACCTTTGTCATCACAATGGTCCATTACCTCATCATCAACAGTCTCTGTGACCTTTTTAACCACAATGCTCCATGAACTTTTCATCACAATGCTCTTTGACCCTTGTCATCACAATGATCTACGCCTTTCTCAGCTCAATGCTCTATGCCCTTGTCATCACAATGCTCCATGGCCCTGTCATCACAATGCTCTGTGACTCCAGTCATCACAATGCTTCATAACATTTGTCATCACAATGGTCCACGTCCATGTCATCACAAGGCTTTGTGACATTTTTAACCACAATGCTTCATGAACTTTTCATCACAATGCTCCGTGACCCTTGTCATCACAGTTCTCCATGCCTTTGTCAGAAAATTGCTCCATGACCCTTGTCATCACAATGTACCACGCGCTTTTTATCCCAACGGTCCACAGATTTGTCATCGCAATGCTCCATGACCCTTGTCATCACAATGCTCCATGCCTTTGTCAGAACAGTGCTCCATGACCCTTGTCATGAAAATGTGCCACGGGCTTTCCATCACAATGATCCACCACCTTGAAATCGCTATGCTCCATAAACTTTGTAATCACAATACCCCATGCACTTCTCATCCAAATGCGCTCTCACCTGAGATATCACCATGTTCCCTCACTAGTCATCACAATCCTCCCTCACCCCTGTAATCAAAATGTTCCATGACCCCTGTCATCAACATGTTCCATTCCCTTGTAATCACAATGCTCCATGACCACTGTCATCACAATACTCCATGCACTTTTCATCACAATGCTCCATGAACTTTTTCATCACAATTCTCAATACATTGTCATCACAATGCTCACTGACATTTGTCGTCAGAATGCTCCATGAAACCTGTCACGAAAAGTCTCCATGCCATTTTCATCACAATGCCCCATGCCGTTTTCATCACAATGCTCCATGCCATTGTCATCAAAATACTCCACAAGCTTGTCACCAGAATGCTCCATGAACCTTGTCATCACAATTCTCCATGCACTTGTCAACACAATGCTCCTTGACCCTTGTCATTGCAATGCTCTAAGCCATTGTCATCACAATGCTCCATTACCTTTGTCATCAGAATCCTCCATGACAATTGACATCACAATGCTCCATGCCATCGTCATCACATTGGGCCATTACATAAGTCATCACAATGCTCCCTGACACCTGTCTTCACAATACTGCATGACCTCGTCATCACAATGCTCCATGCCCTTGTCATCACAAAGCGCCATTCCAACTGTCATCACAATAATCCATGAAACTTATTAGACAAATGTTCCATGCCCTTGTCATCACAAAGTTCCATGCCCTTTTTATCACAATACTCCATGTCCCCTGTATTCACAATGCTCCGTGACGCTTGTCATCAGAGTGCTCCATGACACATGTCATCACAATGCTCCATGCCTTTGTCAGCAAAATGCTACATGACCTTGTCATTACAATGCTCTATGCGCTTGTCATCACAATACTCCATTACCATTGTCATCACATCCTCCATGAACCTTGGGATCACATTGCTTCATGCCCTTGTCATCACAATGCTCCATGCTCCTTGAAATCAAAATGATCCATGACCTCTGTCATCACAATGCTCCAAAACCTTGTGATCACAATGTTCCATAACACTTGTCATCACAACGCTCCATGATGCCTGTCATCACAATACTCCATGCACTTTTCATCACAATGCTCCATGACCTTTGTCATCACAATTCTCAATACACTTGTCATCACAATGCACCCTAACACTTGTCATCAGAATGCTCCTTGAACACTGTCACGGAAAGGCTCCATGCCTTTTTCATCACAAAGCCCCATGCCATTTTCATCACAATGCTCCATGCCATTGTCATCAAAATACTCCAGAAGCTTGTCATCAGAATGCTCCATGACACTTGTCATCACAATTCTCCATGCACTTGTCAGCACAATGCTCCCTGACCCATGTCATCACAATGCTCCAAGCCATTATCATCACAATTCTCCATTACCTTTGTCTTCAGAATCCTCCATGACACTTGCTATCACAATGCTCATGCTACTGTCATCAAAATGGGCCATTACTTATGTCATCACAATGCGCCCTGGCACCTCTCTTCAAAATACTTCATGCCCTTGTCATCACAAAGCTCCATGACACATGTCATCAAAATGCTCCATGGCCTTCTCATCACAATGCTCCATGCCCTTGCCATCACAATGCTCCATTACCCCTGTCATAACAATGCTCCATGGCGCCTGCCAACACAATGTTCCATGGCCTTGTCATCACAAAGCTCCATGACCCTTCTCATCACAATGCTTCAAGACCCCTGTAATCACAATGCTCCATGCACTTCTCATCCAAATGCTCTCTCACCTGAGATATCACAATGTTCCATCACTAGTCATCACAATCCTCCCTCAACCCTGTAATCACAATGTTCCATGACCCCTGACATCACAATATTCCATAACCACTGTCATCACAATGCTCCATGACACATTTCATCCCAAAGTTCCATGACCCATGGCATCACAATGTTCTGTAACCCCTGTCATCAAAATGTTACATTACACTTTTCATCAAATTGCAGCATGAACCTGTCATCAAAATGCTCCCTCTCCTTCTCATCACAATGCACCACACGCTTGTCATCAAAATGCTCCATGACCGTTGTCATCACAAAGCTCCATGACCCTTGGCATCACAATGCTCCATGTCATTGTCATCACAATGCTCCCTGAACGCTCTCATCCCATTGCTCCATGCCCTTGTCATCACAAAGCTCCATGACACTTGTCATCACAATGCTCGATGCCCTTCTCATCAAAATGCTCCATGCCATTTTCCTCACAATCCTCCATGACCCATGTATCACAGTGTTCCGTGCCCTTGTCATCACAATGCTCCATGCCCACTCTCATCACAATAATCCATGAAAACATTCGGGCCAATGCTCAATGCACTTCTCATCACAATGCTCCATTACATCTGTCATAAAAATGCTCCATGACCCCTGCCATCACAATGTTCCACGTCCTTGTCATCACAAGGCTCCCTGAACCTTGACATCACAATGCCCCAAGACCCCTGTAATCACAATGCTCCATGCCACTTTGCATCTCAATGCTCCATGAACGATGTCATCACAATGCACCATGCCCATCATCATAATGCTTCAGGCTATTGTCATCACACTGAAATCAAAATTCTCCATGACCTCTGTCATCATAATGCTCCAAACCCTTGTGATCACAATGTTCCATAACACTTATCATCACAAATCCCCATGACGCTCATCATCACAATTATCCATGGTATTCTCATCACAATGCTCCATGACCTTTGTCATCACAATGCTCAATACACTTGTCATCACAATGCTCCCTGACACTTGTCGTCAGTATGCTCCTTGAAACTTGTCATGACAAGGCTCCATGCCTTTTTCATCACAATGATCCGTGCCCTTTTCATCACAATGCTCCAAGATCACTGTCCTCACAATTCTCCATGTGCTTGTCATCACAAAACTCCATGAAGCATGTCATCAGAATGCCCCATGGCCTTCTCATCACAATGCTCCATGCCCTTGTCATCACAATGCTCCATTACTTTTGTCATCAGAATCCTCCATGACACTTGGCATCACAATGCTCCATGCCATTGTCATCTCAATGGTCCATTACATATTTCATCACAATGCTCCCTGACAGCTCTCTTCACAATACTGCATGACCTGGTCACTACAATGCTCCATGCCCTTGTCATCACAATGTGCCATTCCAACTTTCATCACAATAATCCATGAAACTTATTAGACCAATGCTGCATGCCCTTTTCATCACAATGCTCCATGCCCTAGTTATCACAATGTTCCAAAACCCCTGTAATCAGAATGCTCCATGCCCCTTTTCATCAGTATGCTCCATGAGATTTGTCATCACAAGGCTCCATGGTTTTCTCATCACAATGCTCCAGGACATTGTCATCACAATGCTTCACGACATTTTCGTGAAAATTCTCAATGGCCCTTGTCATCATAATGCTCCTAGCCCTAGTCATCACAATGCTCCATTATATTTGTCATCACAATCCTCCATTACATTTGGCATCACAATGCTCCATGCCAATGTCATCGCAATGGACCATGACATATGTCATCACAATGCTCCCTGACACCTCTCTTCACAATATTCCATGCCCTTGTCATCACAATGCTCCATGCCCTTGTCATCAAAATGCACCATGTCCACTGTCATCACAATAGTCTAGGAAACTTGTCAGACCAATGCTCCATGCCCCTGTCATCACAATGCTCCATGCCCTTGTCATCACAATGCTCCATGACCCCTGTCATAACAAAGCTCCATGACCCCTGCCATCACAATTTTCCACGGCCTTGTCATCACAAGGCTCCATGACGCTTGTCATCACAATGCTCCAAGACCCCTGTAATCACAATGCTCCATGCCCTTGTCATCACAAAGCTCCATGACACATGTCATCAGAATGTTCCATGGCCTTCAAATCAAAAGGCTCCATGCCCTTGTCATCACAATGCACCATGTCCACTGTCCTCACAATAATCTATGAAAGTTGTCAGACCAATGCTCCATGCCCCTGTCATCACAATGCTCCATGCCCTTGTCATCACAATGCTCCCTGACCCCTGTCATCACAATGCTCCGTGACTCCAGTCATCACAATGCTTCATAACGTTTGTCATCACAAAGGTCCATGCCCGCGTCATGCCAAGGCTCTGTGACATTTGTAACCACAATGCTCCATGAACTTTTCATCACAATGCTGTGTGACCCTTGCCATTACCATGCTCCATGCCTTTGTCAGAACAATGCTCCATGACCTTGTCATCACAGTGTGCCATACGGTTTTCATCACAATGATCCACAACCTTGTCATCGCTATGCTCCATAAATCTTGTAAGCACAATGCTCCATGCACTTCTCATCCAAATGCTGTCTCACATGAGATATCACAATGTTCCATCACTAGTCATCACAATCTTCCCTCACCCCTGTTATCACAATGTTCCATGAACATTCATCACAATGCTACATCCCCTTATCAGCACAATGTTCTATGACCCCTGACATCACAATGTTCCATAACCACCTTCATCAAAATGCTCCATGACCGTTTTCATCCCAAAGCTCCATGACCCCTGGCATCACAATGTTCTATAACCCCTGTCATCAAAATGTTCCATTACAATTTTCATCAAATTGCTGCATGACCCTGTCATCAAAATGCTCCCTGCCTTTCTCATCACAATGCACCACACCCTTGTCATCAAAATGCTCCATGACCTTTGTCATCACAATGCTCCATGACCGTTGGCATCACAATGATCCATGCAATTGTCATCACAATGCTCCATGAACCTTCTCATCACATTGCTCCATGCCCTTGTCATCACAAAGCTCCATGACACTTGTCATCACAATGCTCAATGTCCTTCTCATCACAGTAATCCATGAAATATTTCAGACCAATGCTCAATGCCCTTATCATCACAATGATCCATTACCTCTGTCATAAAAATGCTCCATGACCCCAGCAATCACAATGTTCCATGGCCTTGTCATCACAAAGCTCCATGAAGCATGCCATCAGAATGTTCCATGGCCTTCTCATCACAGTGCTACATGCCCTTGTCATGACAGTGCTCCAAGACACCTGTAATCACAATGCTCCATGCTACTTTTCATCTCAATGCTCCATGAAGCCTGTCATCAAAATGCACCATGCCCATCATCATAATGCTTCAGGCTATTGTCATCACAAGGAAACCAAAATTATCCATGACCACTGTCATCATAATGCTCCAAACCCTTGTGATCACAAAGTGCCATAACACTTATCATCACAACACCCTATGACGCTCATCATCACAATTATCCATGATGTTCTCATCACAATGCTCCATGACCTTTGTCATCACAATTCTCAGTACACTTGTCATCACAATGCTCCCTGACACATGTCGTCAGTATGCTCCTTGAACCCTGTCATGACAAGGCTCCATGCCTTTTCATCACAATGATCCATGCCCTTTTCATCACAATGCTCCAAGACCCCTGTAATCACAGTGCTCCATGCCCTTGTAATCACAGAGCTCCATGACACATGTCATCAGAATGCTCCAAGAACCCTGTAATCACAATGCTCCGTGCCCCTTTTCATTAGAATGCTCCATGAGACTTGTCATCACAAATCTCCATGCTCTTATCATCACAGTGCTCCAGGACCTTGTCATCACCATGCTCCATTCCCTTGTCATCACAATGCTCCATGACCCCTGTCATCACAATACTCCATGAATATTTTCAGCCCAATGCTCCATGAAATTCTCATCACAGTGCTCCATGTCAAATATCATCAAAATTCTCCATGCCCACTGTCATCAAAACACTCCATAACACCTGACAACACAATGATCCGGGACTCTTGTCATCACAATGCTCCATTCCCTAGTCATCACAATGCTCCATGAACATTTTCAGCCCAATGCTCCATGACCTTTTTCATCACAATCATCCATGCCATTTTCATCCCAATGCTCCATGACCCCTGTATTCACAATGCTCCGTGACGCTTGTCATCACAATGCTCCATGACACCTGTCATCACAATCCTCCAAGACTTTGTCAGCAAAATGCTACATGACCTTGTCATTACAATGCTCTATGCGCTTGTCATCACAGTACTCCATTACCACTGTCATCACAATCCTCCAGGAACCTAGGATCACATTTCTTCATGCCCTTGTCATAACGAAGCTCCATGCTCCTTGAAATCAAAATGATCCATGACCTCTGTCATCACAATGCTACAAACCCTTGTGATCACAATGTTCCATAACAGTTGTCATCACAACGCTCCATGATGTCTGTCATTACAATAATCCATGCCCTTTTCATCACAGTGCTTCATGACCTTTGTCATTACAATTCTCAATACACTTGTCATCACAATGTTCCCTGACACTTGTCGTCAGAATGCTCCTTGAAACCTGTCACAAAAAGGCTCCATGCCTTTTTCATCACAAAACCCCATGCCATTTTCATCAAAATGCTCCATGCCATTGTCATCAAAATACTCCACAGGCTTGTCATCAGAATGCTCCATGAACATTTTCATCACAATTCTCCATGCACTTGTCAGAACAATGCTTCCTGACCCTTGTCATCACAATGCTTCAAGCCATTTTCATCACAAAGCTCCATTACCTTTGTCATCAGAATCCTCCATGACACTTGGCATCACAATGCTCCATGACATTGTCATCACAATGAGCCATTACATATGTCATCACAATGCTCCATGACACCACTCTGCACAATAATGCATAACCTGGTCATCACAATGCTCCATGCCATTGTCATCACAATGCGCCATTCCAACTGTCATCACAATAATCCATGAAAATTATTAGACCAATGGTCCATGCCCTTGTCATCACAATGCTCCATGCCCTAGTTATCATAATGTTCCAAAACGCCTGTAATCAGAATGCTCCATGCCCCTTTTCATCAGTATGCTCCATGAGATTTGTCATCACAAGGCTCCATGATTTTCTCATCACAGTGCTCCAGGAACTTGTCATCACAATGCTTCCCGACGTTTGCATGAAAATTCTCAATGGCCCTTGTCAACATAATGTTCCAAGCCCTAGTCATCACAATGCTCCATTATACTTGTCATCACAATCCTCCATTACATTTGGCATCACAATGCTCCATGCCATTGTCATCGCAATCGACCATGACATATGTCATCACAATGCTCCGTGACACCTGCCTTCACAATACTCCATGCCCTTGCCATCACAATGCTCCATGCCCTTGTCATCACAATGAACTATGTCCAATGTCATCACAATAATCTAGGAAACTTGTCAGACCAATGCTCAATGACCCAGTCATCACAATGCTCCATGCCCTTGTCATCACAATACTCCATGACACCTGTCATAACAATGCTCCATGACCCCTGCCATCACAATGTTCCACGGACTTGTCATCACAAGGCTCCATGACGCTTGTCATCACAATGCTCCAAGACCCCTGTAATCACAATGCTCCATGCCCTTGTCATCACAATGCTCCAAGAACCCTGTAATCACAATGCTCCATGCCCTTGTCATCACAAAGCTCCTTGACACATGGCATCAGAATGTTCTATGGCCTTCTCATCAAAATGCTCCATGCCCTTGTCATCACAATGCACCATGTGCAATGTCATCACAATAATCTATGAAACTTTTCAGACCAATGCTCCATGCCCCTGTCATCACAATGCTCCATGCCCTTGTCATCACAATGCTCCATGACCCTTGTCATCACAATGCTCCGTGACTCCAGTCATCACAATGCTTCATAACGATTGTCATCACAACGGTCCATGCGCGCGTCATCACAAGGTTCTATGACCTTTGTAAACACAATGCTCCATGAACCTTTCATCAGAATTCTTTGTGACCCTTGTCATCACAATGCTCCATGCCTTTGTTAGGACAATGCTCCATGACCGTTGTCATCACAAAGTGTCATGCGCTTTTCATCACAATGATCCACAACCTTGTCATAGCTATGCTCCATAAACCTTGTAATCACAATGCTCCATGCACTTCTCATCCAAATGCTCTGTCACATGAGATATCACAATGTTCCATCACTAGTCATCACAATCCTCACTCACCCCTGTTATCACAATGTTCCATGACCCCTGTCATCACAATGCTACATCCCCTTATCATCACAATGTTCCATGACCCATGACATCACAATGTTCCATAACCACTGTCATCAAAATGCTCCATGACCCTCTTCATCCCAAAGCTCCATGACCCCTGGCATCACAATGTTCTATAACCCCAGTCATCAAAATGTTCCATTACACTTTTCATCAAATTGCTGCATGACCCTGTCATCAAAATGCTCCCTTCCCTTCTCATCACAATGCACCACAGCCTTGTCATCAAAATGCTCAATGACTTTGTCATCACAAAGCTCCATGACCCTTGGCATCACAATGCTCCATGTCATTGTCATCACAATGCTCCATGAACCCTCTCATCACATTGCTCCATGCCCTTGTCATCACAAAGCTCCATGACACTTGTCATCACAATGCTCGATGCCCTTCGCATCACAATGCTCCATGACCTTGTCATTACAATCCTCCATGACCCATGTATCACAGTGTTCCTTGCCCTTTCATCACAGTGCTCCATGCCCAATCTCATCACAAATATCCATGAAACCTTTCAGACCAATGCTCAATGCCCTTCTCATCACAATGCTCCATTACCTCTGTCATAACAATGCTCCATGACCCCTGCCCACACAATGTTCCACGGACCTGTCATCACAAGGCTCCATGACCCTTGTCATCACAATGCTCCAAGACCCCTGTAATCACAATGCTCCATGCCCTTGTCATCACAAAGCCCCATGACGCATGCCATCAGAATGTTCCATGGCCTTCTCATCACAATCCTCCATGCCCTTGTCATGACAATGCTCCAAGACCCCTGTATTCACAATGCTCCATGCTACTTTTCATCTCAATGCTCCATGAAGCCTCTCATCAGAATGCTCCATGCCCATCATCAAAATGCTTCAGGCTATTGTCATCACAATGAAATCAAAATTATCCATGACCACTGTCATCATAATGCTCCAAACCCTTGTGATCACAATGTTCCATAACACTTAACATCACAACACCCTATGACGCTCATCATCACAATTATCCATGGTCTTCTCATCACAATGCTCCATGACCTTTGTCATCACAATTCTCAATACACTTGTCATCACAATGCTCCCTGACACTTGTCGTCAGTATGCTCCTTGAACCCTGTCATGACAAGGCTCCATGCCTTTTCATCACAATGATCCATGCCTTTTCATCACAATGTTCCAAGACACCTGTAATCACAGTGCTCCATGCCCTTGTCATCTCAAAGCTCAATGACACATGTCATCAGAATGCTCCATGGCCTTCTCCTCACAATGCTCCTGGCCCTTGTCATCACAATGCTCCAAGACCCCTGTAATCACAATGATCCATGCCCCTTTTCATCAGAATGCTCCATGAGACTTCTCATCACAAGTCTCCATGCTTTTATCATCACAATTCTCCAGGAACTTGTCATCACCATGCTGCAATCCCTTGTCATCACAATGCTCCATGACCCTTGTCATCAAAATACTCCATGAATATTTTCAGCCCAATGCTCCATGAAATTCTCATCGCAATGATCCATGACAAATATCATCAAAATGCTCCATGACCACTGTCATCAAAACACTCCATGACACCTGACAACACATTGATCCGGGACTCTTGTCATCACAATGCTCCATTCCCTACTCATCACAATGCTCCATGACCCCTGTCATCACAATATTCCATAAACATTTTCAGCCCAATGCTCCATGACACTTGTCATCACAATGCTCCATGCCATTGTCAACAAAATGCTACATGACATTGTCATTACAATGCTCTATGCGCTTGTCATCACAATACTCCATTACCATTGTCATCACAAACCTCCATGAACCTTGAGATCACATTTCTTCATGCCCTTGTCATCACAATGCTCCATGGACTTTGAAATCAAAATGATCCATGACCCCTCTCATCACCATGCTCCAAACACTTGAAATCACAATGCTCCATGACACTTGTCATCACAACACTCCATGATGCCTGCCATCACAATACTCCATGCCCTTTTCATCACAATGCTCCATGACCTTTGTCATCACAATTCTCAATACACTTTTCATCACAATGCTCCCTAACACTTGTCGTCAGAATGCTCCTGGAACCCTGTCACGAAAAGGCTCCATGCCTTTTTCATCAGAAAGCCCCATGCCATTTTCATCACAATACTCCATGCCATTGTCATCAAGATACTCCACAAGCTTGTCATCAGAATGCTCTATGACCCTTGTCACCACAATTCTCCATGCACTTGTCAGCACAATGATCACTGACCCATGTCATCACAATGTTCCATTAACTTTGTCATCAGAATCCTCCATGAAACTTGTCATCACAATGCTCCAGGCCGTTGTTATCACAATGGGCCATTACATAAGTCATCACAGTGCTCCCTGACACCTCTCTTCTCAATACAGCAAGACCTGGTCATCACAATGCTCCATGCCCTTGTCATCACAATGTGCCATTCCAACTGTCATCGCAATACTCCATGAAAATTTTTAGACCAATGCTCCATGCCATTGTCATCACAATGCTCCATGCCCTTGTTATCACAATGTTCCATGACCCCTGTCATCACAATGCTCCATGCCCTTGTCATCACAAAGCTCCATGACACATGCCATCAGAATATTCCATGTCCTTCTCATCAAAATGCTCCATGCCCTTGTCATCACAGTGCTCCTAGACCCCTGTAATCACAATGCTCCATGCCCCTTTTCATCTCAATGCTCCATGAACCCTGTCATCACAATGCACCATGCCCATCATCATAATGCTTCCAGCTATTGTCAGCACAATGAAATCAATATTCTCCATGACCTCTGTCATCACAATGCTCCATGACCCCTGTCATCACAATACTCCATGAACATTTTCAACCCAATGCTCCATGACCCTTGTCATCACAGTGATCCATGAACTTGTCATCCCATTGCTCCATGACCCCTGTATTCACAATGCTCTGTGACGCTTGTCATCACAGTGCTCCATGACACCTGTCATCACAATGCTCCATGCCTTTGTCAGCAAAATGCTACATGAACTTCTCATTACAATGCTCTATGCGCTTGTCATCACAATACTCCATTACCATTGGCATCACAATCCTCCATGAAACTTGGGATCACATTGCTTCATGCCCTTGTAATCACAATGCTCCATGCTCCTTGAAATCAAAGTGATCCATGATCTCTGTCCTCACAATGCTCCAAACCCTTGTGATCAAAATGTTCCATAACACTTGTCATCACAACGCTCCATGATGCCTGTCATCACAATACTCCATGCCCTTTTCATCACAATGCTCCATGACCTTTGTCATCACAATTCTCAATACACTTGTCATCACAATGCTCCCTGACACTTGTCATCAAAATGCTCCTTGAACCCTGTCAGGAAAATGCTCCATGCCTTTTTCATCACAATGCCCCATGCCGTTTTCATCACAATGCTCCATGCCACTGTCATCAAAATACTCCACAAGCTTGTCATGAGAATGCTCCATGACCCTTGTCATCACAATTCTCCATGCACTTGTCAGCACAATGCTCCCTGACCCTTGTCATCTCAATGCTCCAAGCCATTGTCATTACAATGCACCATTACCTTTGTCATCAGAATCCTCCATGACACTTGGCATCTCAATGCTCCATGCCATTCTCATCACAATGGGTCATTACATTTGTCAACACAGTGCTCCCTGACAACAGTCTTCACAATACTGCATCACCTGGTCATCACAATGCTCCATGCCTTTGTCACCACAGTGCTCCATTCCAACAGTCATCGCAATAATCCATGAAACTTATTAGACCAATTCTCCATGCCCATGTCATCACAATGCTCCATGACCCTTGTCATCACAATGCTCCATGAACTTTTCCTCACAATGCTCTTTGATCCTTGTCATCACAATTCTCTATGCCTTTCTCAGCACAATGCTACATGACCCTTGTCATCACACTGCTCCATGCGCTTGTCAGCACGATTCTCCATGACACATGTCATCACAATGAACCATGCACTTGTCATCACAGTGCTCCACAGTCTTGTTATCACAATGCTCCATGCACTTCTCATCAAAATGCTCTCTCACCACAGATATCACAATGTTACATCACTATTCGTCACAATACTCCCTCACCCCTGTTATCATAGTTTTCCATGACTCCTGTCATCACAATGCTCCATTCACTTATCATCACAATGTTCGATGACCCCTGACATCACAATGCTCCATAACCCCTGTCATCAAAATGCTCCATTACAATTTTCATCAAAATGCTCCATGACCCCTGACATCACAATGTTCCATAACCCCTCTCATCAAAATGTTCCATAACCCTTTTCATCAAATTGCTCCATGACCCTGTCATCACAATGCTCCCTAACCTTCTCATCCCATTGCACAACGGACTTGTCATCAAAATGCTCCATGACCTTTGTCATCACAAAGATCCATGACCTTGGCATCACAATGCTCCATGTCATTGTCATCACAATGCTCCATGAACACTCTCATCACATGGCTCCATCCCCTTGTCATCACAAAGCTCCATGACACAGGTCATCAGAATGTTTCATGGCCTTCTCATCACAATGCTCCATGCTCTTGCCATCACAATGCTCCATTACCCCTATCATAAAAATGCTCCATGACCCCTGCCATCACGATGTTCCGTGGCCTTGTCATCACAAGGATCCATGACCCTTCTCATCACAATGCTCCAAGACCCCTGTAATCACAATGCTCCATGCCCCTTTTCATCTCAATGATCCATGAACCCTGTCATCACAATGCACCATGCCCATCATCATAATGCTTCATGCTATTGTCATCACAATGAAATCAAACTGCTCCATGACCTCTGGCATAACAATGCTCCAAACCCTTGTGATCACAATATTCCATAACACTTGTCATCACAGTGCCCCATGACACTCGTCATCACAATTATCCATGGTCTTCTCATCACAATGCTCCATGACCTTCGTCATCACAATGCTCAATACACTTGTCATCAAAATGCTCCCTGACACTTGTTGTCTGTATGCTCCTTGAACCCTGTCATAACAAGGCTCCATGCCTTTTTCATCACAATGATCCATGCCCTTTTCATCACAATTCTCCAAGACCCCTTTAAACACAATGCTCCATGCCCTTGTCATCACAAAGCTCAATGAAACATGTCTTCATAATGCTCCTTGGCCTTCTCCTCACAATGCTCCATGCCCATGTAATCACAATGTTCCAAGACCCCTGTAATCACAATGGTCAATGCCCCTTTTCATCAGTATGCTCCATGAGATTTATCATCACAAGTCTCTATGGATTTCTCATCACGATGCTCCAGGAACTTGTCATCACAATGCTTCACGACCTTGTTCTGAACATTCTCAATGGCCCTTGTCATCATAATGCTCCAAGCCCTAGTCATCACAATGCTCCATTATATTTGTCATCAAAATCCTCCATTACGTTTGGCATCACAATGCTCCCTGCCATTGTGATTGCAATGGACCATGACATATGTCATCACAATGCTCCCTGACAACTGTCTTCACAATACTCTATGACCTTCTCATCACAATGATCCATGCCCTTGTCATCACAATGCACCATGTCCAATGTCATCAAAATAATCTATGAAACGTGTCAGACCAATGCTACATGCCCCTGTCACCACAATGCTCCATGCCCTTGTCATCACAATGCTCCATAACCACTGTCATCACAATGCTCCGTGACTCCAGTCATCACAATGCTTCATAACATTTGTCATCACAATGTTCCATGCCCGCGTCATCACAAGGCTTTGTGACCTTTATAACCACAATGCTCCATGAACTTTTCATCACAATGCTCTGTGACCCTTGTCATCAAAATGCTCCATGCGTTTGTCAGAAAAATGCTCCATGACCCTTGTCATCACAATGTGCTACGTGATTTTCATCAAAACGATCCAAAAATTTGTCATGGTAATGCTCCATAAACCTTGTAATCACAATGCTCCATGCCCTTCTCATCACAATGCTCCATTACTCCTGTCATAACAATGCTCCATGACACCTGCCATCACTATATTCCACGGCCTTGTCATCACAAGGCTCCATGACACTTGTCATCACAATGCTCCAAGACACCTGTAATCACAATGCTCCATGCCCTTGTCATCACAAAGCTCCATGACACATGCCATCAGAATGTTCCATGTCCTTCTCATCAAAATGCTCCATGCCCTTGTCATCACAGTGCTCTAAGAACCCAGTAATCACAATGCCCCATGCCCCTTTTCATCTCAATGCTCCATGAACCCTGTCATCACAATGCACCATGCCCATCATCATAATGCTTCCGGCTATTGTCAGCACAATGAAATCAATATTCTCCATGACCTCTCTCATCACAATGCTCCATGACACCAGTCATCACAATAATCCATGAACATTTTCAGCCCAATGCTCCATGACCCTTGTCATCCCAATGCTCCATGACCCCTGTATTCACAATGCTCCGTGACGCTTTTCATCACAGTGCTCCATGACACCTGTCATCACAATGTTCCATGCCTTTGTCAGCAAAATGCTACATGACTTTGTCATTACCATGCTCTATGCGCTTGTCATCACAATACTGCATTACCATTGTAATCACAATCCTCCATGAATCTTGGGATCACATTGCTACATGCCCTTGTCATCACAATGCTCCATGCTCCTTGAAATCAAAATGATCCATGACCTCTGTCATCACAATGCTCCAAACACTTGTGATCACAATGTTCCATAAAACTTGTCATCCCAACGCTCCATGATGCCTGTCATCACAATACTCCATGCACTTTTCATCCAAATGCTCCATGACCTTTGTCATCACAATTCTCAATACACTTGTCATCACAATGCTCCCTGACACTTGTCGTCAGAATGCTCCTTGAACCCTGTCACGAAAAGGCTCCATGCCTTTTTCAACACAATGCCCCATGCCGTTTTCATCACAATGCTCCACGCCACTGTCAGCAAAAAACTCCACAAGCTTATCATGAGAATGTTCCATGACCCTTGTCATCAAAATTCTCCATGCACTTTTCAGCACAATGCTCCCTGACCATGTCATCTCAATGCTCCAAGCCACTGTCATCACAATGCACCATTACCTTTGTCATCAGAATCCTACATGACACCTGGCATTACAATGCTCCATGCGATTGTCATCACAATGGGCCATTACATATGTTTTCACAATGCTCCCTGACACCTCTCTTCACAATACTGCATGACCTGGTCATCACAATGCTCCATGCCCTTGTCACCACAATGCACGATTCCAACAGTCATCGCAATAATCCATGAAACTTATTAGACCAATGCTCCATGCCCTTGTCATCACAATGCTCCATGACCCTTGTAATCACAATGCTCCATGAACTTTTCATCACAATGCTCTTTGTTCCTTGTCATCACAATGCTCTATGCCTTTCTCAGCGCAATGCTCCATGACCCTTGTCATCACAATGCTCCATGCCCTTGTCAGCACAATGCTCCATGACACATGTCATCATAATGCACAATGCGCTTGTCATCACAGTGCTCCACAAGCTTGTCATCACAATGCTCCATAAAACTTGTCATCACAATGCTCCATGCACTTTTCATCAAAATGCTCTCTCACCACAGATATCACAATGTTACATCATTATTCGTCACAATACTCACTCACCACTTTTATCCCAATGATCCTTGGCCCCTGTCATCACAATGCTACATGCACTTATCATCACAATGTTCGATGACCTCTGACATCACAATGCTCCATAACCCCTGTCATCAAAATGCTCCATGACACTTTTCATCATAATGCTCCATGACCTCTGACATCACAATGTTCCATAACACCTGTCATCAAAATGTTCCATGACCCTTTTCATCAAGTTGCTCCATGACCCTGTCATCACAATGCTCCCAGCCATTCTCATCACAGTGCACAACGCCCTTGTCATCAAAATCCTCCATGACCTTTGTCATCACAAAGATCCATGACCCTTGGCATCACAATGCTGCATGTCATTGTCATCACAGTCCTCCATGAACACTCTCATCACATTGCTCCATGCCCTTGTCATCACAAAGCTCCATGACAGATGTCATCACTATGCTCCATGGCCACTGTCATCACAATGCTCCATTCCCCTTGTCATTACAGTGCTCCATGATGCTCGTCATCACAATGCTCCACGGTCTTGCCATCACAATGCTCCATGCACTTCTCATCAAAATGCTCTCTCACCACAGATATCACAATGTTACATCATTATTCGTCACAATACTCACTCACCCCTGTTATCCCAATGTTCCATGACCCCTGTCATCACAATGCTACATGCACTTATCATCACAATGTTCGATGACCCCTGACATCACAATGCTCCATAACCCCTGTCATCAAAATGCTCCATGACCCTTTTCATCATAATGCTCCATGACCTCTGACATCACAATGTTCCATAACCCCTGTCATCAAAATGTTCCATGACACTTTTCATCAAGTTGCTCCATGACCCTGTCATCAAAATGCTCCCTGCCCTTCTCATCACAATGCACAACGCCCTTGTCATCAAAATCCTCCATGACCTTTGTCATCACAAAGATCCATGACCCTTGGCATCACAATGCTCCATGTCATTGTCATCACAATCCTCCATGAACACTCTCATCACATTGCTCCATGCCCTTGTCATCACAAAGCTCCATGACAGATGTCATCAGAATGCTCCATGGCCTTCTCATCACAATGCTCCATGCCCTTGCCGTCACAATGCTCCATTACCCCTGTCATAACAATGCTCCATGACCCCTGCCATCACGATGTTCCGTGGCCTTGTCATCACAGTGCTCCATGACACCTGTCATCACAATGCTCCATGACTTTGTCAGCAAAATGCTTCATGACCTTGTCATTACAATGCTCTATGCGCTTGTCATCACAATACTCCATTTCCATTGTCATCACAATCCTCCATGAACCTTGAGAGCACATTGCTTCATGCCCTTGTCATCACAATGCTCCATGCTCCTTGAAATCAAAATGATCCATGTCCTCTGTCATCACAATGCTCCAAACCCTTGTGATCCCAGTGTTCCATAACACTTGTCATCACAATGCTCCATGATGCCTGTCATCACAAAATTCCATGCCCTTTTCATCACAGTGCTCCATGACATTTGGCATCAAAATGCTCAGTACACTTGTCATCACAATGCTCCCTGACACTTGTCATCAGAATGCTCTTTGAACCCTGTCACGAAAAGGTTCCATGCCTTTTTCATCACAATGCCCCATTCCGTTTTCATCACAATGCTCCGTGACCATTGTTATCAAAATGCTCCATGACTGTGTCTGAAAAATGTTCCATGACCCTTGTCATCACAATGTGCCATTCGCTTTTCATCACAACGGTCCAGAAAATTTTCATTGCAATGCTCCATAAACCTTGTAATCACAATGCTCCATACACTTCTCATCAAAATGCTCTCTCACCAGAGATATCACAGTGTTCCAACACTAGTTGTCACAATACTCCCTCACTACTGTAATCACAATGTCCCATGACCCCTGTCATCACAGTGCTACATCCCTTTATCATCAAAATGTTCCATGACCCCTGACATCACAATATTCTATAACCCCTGTCATCAAAATGTTCCAATACACTTTCCATCATATTGCTGAATGACCCTGTCATCAAAATACTCCCTGCCCTTATCATCACAATGCACCATGCACTTGTCATCAAAATGCTCCATGACATTTGTCATCACAAAGCGCCATGACACTTGGCATCACAATGCTCCATGAACCCTCTCATCACATTGCTCCATGCCCTTGTCATCACAAAGCTCCATGACACTTGTCATCAAAATGCTCGATGCCCTTCTCATCACAATGCCCCATGACCTTGTCATTACAATCCTTCATGACCCATGTATCACAGTGTTCCATGCCCTTATCATCACAATGCTCTATGCCCACTCTCATCACAATAATCCATGAAACTTATTAGACCAATGCTCCATTCCCTTGTCATCACAAGGCTCCATGCCCTTGTTATCACAATGTTCCATGACCCCTGTCATCACAATGCTCCATGCCTCCATTCATCACAATGCTTCATGACCTTTGTCATCACAATGGTCCATGCCCTCGTCATCAGCAGTCTCTGTGACCTTTTTAACCACAATGCTCCATGAAATTTTCATCACAATGCTCTTTGACCCTTGTCATCACAATGCTCTATGCCTTTCTCAGCACAATGCTCCATGACCCTCGTCATCACAATGCTCCATGACCCATGTCATCACAATGCACCCTGCACTTTTCATCACAGTGCTCCACAATCTTGTCACCACAATGCTCCATAAAACTTGTCATCACAATTCTCCATGCACTTCTCATCAAAATGCTCTCTCAACACTGATATCACAATGTTACATCACTATTCATCACAATACTCCCTCACCCCTGTCATCACAATATTCCATGACTTCTGTCTTTGCAATGCTACATGCACATATCATCACAAAGTTCGATGACCCCTGATATCACAATGTTCCATAACCCCTGTCATCAAAATGCTCCATAACAATTTTCCTCAAAATGCTCAATGACCCCTGACATCACAATGTTCCATAACAACTGTCATCAAAATATTCCATGACCCTTTTCATCAAATTGCTCTATAACCCTGTCATCACAATACTCCCTGCCCTTCTCATCACAATGTACCACGCCCTTGTCATCAAAATGCTCCATGACCTTTGTCATCACAAGGATCCATGACCCTTGGCATCTCAATGCTCCATGCCATTGTCATCCCAAAACTCCATGAACCCTCTAATCACAATGATCCATGCACATTTGCATCTCAATGCTCCATGAACCCTGTCATCAAAATGCACCATGCCCATCATCATAATGCTTCAGGCTATTGTCATCACAATGAAATCAAAATATTTGATGAGCTATCTCATCACAATGCTCCAAATCCTTTTGATCACAATGTTCCATAACACTTATCATCAAAATGTCCCATGACGCTCATCATCACAATTATCCATGGTCTTCTCATCACAGTGCTCCATGACCTTTGTCATCACAGTGCTCTATACACTTGTCATCACAATGCTCCCTGACACTTGTCATCAGTATGCTCCTGGAACCCTGTCATGACAAGGCTCCATACCATTTTCATAACAATGATCCATGCCAATTTCATCACAATGCTCCAAGACACCAGTAATCACAATGCTCCATGCCCTTTTCATCACAATGCCCCAAGACCCCTGTAATCACAATACTCCATGCCCCTTTTCATCAGAATGCTCCATGAGACATGTTATTACAAGGCTCCATGGTCTTCTCATCACAATTCTCCAGGAACTTTTCATCACAGTGCTCCATTCCCTTGTCATCACAATGCTCCATGACCCCTGTCCTCACAATACTTCTTGAACATTTTCAGTCCAATTCTCCAGGAACTTCTCATCACAATGCTTCATGATCCCTATCATCACAATGCTCCATGACCACTGTCATCACAACGCTCCATGACCCCTGACAACACAGTGATCCGGGACTCTTGTCATCACAGTGCTCCATTCCCTAGTCATCACAATGCTCCATGAACATTTTCAGCCCAATGCTCCATAACCGTTGTCATCACAATGATCCATGTCCTTGTCATCCCAATGCTCCATGACCCCTGTAATCACAATGATCCGTGATGCTTCTCATCACAGTGCTCTATGACCCTTATCATCACAATGCTCCATGCCTGTGTCAGCAAAATGCTACATGACCTTGTCATCAAAATGCTGCATTTGCTTGTCATCACAATACTCCCTTACCATTGTCATCACAATCCTCCATGAATCTTGGGATCACATTGCTTCGTGCCCTTGTCATCCCAATGCTCCATGCTCCTTGAAAACAAAATGATCCATGACTTCTATCATCACAATGCTCCAAACCCTTGTTATCACAAAGTTCCATAACACTTGTCATCACAACGCTCCATGATGCCTGTCATCACAATACTCCATGTCCTTTTCGTCAAAATGCTCCATGATCTTTTTCATCACAATTCTCAATACACTTGTCATCACAATGTTCCCTGACACTTGTCGTCAGAATGCTCCTTGAAACCTGTCATGAAATGGCTTCATGCTGTTTTCATCACAGTGCTCCATGCCCTTTTCATCACAATGCTCCATGCCATTGTCGTCACAATACTCCACAAGCTTGTCATCAGAATGCTCCATGACACTTGTCATCACAATGCTCCATGGCCACTGTCATCACAATGCTCCATACCCCTTGTCATTACTGTGCTCCATGACGCTCGTCATCACAATTATCCATGGTCTTCTCATCACAATGCTCTACGCCCTTGTCATCAAAATGCTCCATGACCCTTGTCATCACTATGCTCCATGGCCACTGTCATCACAATGCTCCATTCCCCTTGTCATTACAGTGCTCCATGACGCTCGTCATCACAAGGCTCCACGGTCTTGCCATCACAATGCTCCATTCCCTGGTCATCACAATGCTCCATGCCCTGGTCATCACAATGCTCCATGTCCCCTGTCATCACAATTCTCCTCGTTCTTGGCACCACTATGCTCCATGACAGTTCTCATCACTGTGTTACATGATTTGTCATCACAATTCTCTATGCACTTGTCATCGCAATGCTCCCTGACCCCTGTCATAGGAAGCTCCATGTTCTTCTCATCACAATGCTTCATGAACTTGTCATCAAAATGTTCAATGGCCTTTGTCATCACAATGCTCCATCCCTTGTCATCACAATGCTCCATGTCATTTGTCATCACAATGCTCCAAGCCCTTGTCATCAAAATGCTCCATTACATTTGTCATCACAATCCTCCATGACACTTGGCATCACAATGTTCCATTCCATTGTCATCGCAATGGACCAAGACATATGTCATCACAGTGCTCCCTGAGACCTGTCTTCAAAATACTCCATGACCTTCTCATCACAGTGCTCCATGCCTTGTCATCACATTACACCATGCCCACTGTCATCACAATAATCCATGAAACATGTCAGGCCAATGCTCCATGCCCCTGTCATCACAATGATCATTGCCTTTTCATCACAATGCTCTATGAACCCTGTCATCACAATGCTCCATGACTCCAGTCATCACAATGCTTCATGACATTTGTCATCACAATGGTCCATGCCCTCGTCATCACAAGGCTCTGTGACCTTTGTCACCAAAATGCTCCATGAAATTTTCATCACAATGCTCGTTGACCCTTCTCATCACAATGCTCCATGCCTTTGTCAGCACAGGGCTCCATGACCCATGTCATCACAATGCGCCATGTGCTTGTCATAACAATGCTCCACAAACTTGTCATCACAATGCTCCATAAAACTTGTCATCACAATGCTCCATGCACTTCTTATCAAAATGCTCTCTCACGAATGATATCAAAATGTTCCCTCACTAGTCATCACAATACACCCACTCCCCTGTCATCACAATGGTCCACAACACCGTCATGAAAATGTTCCATGACTCCTGACATCACAATGTTCCATAACCCCTGTCATCAAAATGTTCCATGACACTTTTCATCAAATTGCTCCATGACCCTGTCATCGCAATGCTCCCTGCCCTTCACAAGGGAATTCACCACACCCTTGTCATCAAAATGCTCCATGACCTTTGTCATCACAAAACTCCATGACCCTTGGCATCACAATGCTCCATGCCATTGTCATCACAATGCTCCAAAAATCTCTCATCACATCGTTCCAAGCCCTTGTCATCACAGGATCCATGACGCTTTTCATCACAATGCTCGATGCCATTCTTCTCACAATGCTCCATGCGCTTGTCATTACAGTCCTCCATGAACCATGTATCACAGTGTTCCGTGCCATTGTTATCACAATGCTCCTTGCCCCCTCTCATCACAATAATCCATGAAACATCTCAGACCAATAATCCATGCCCTTTTCATCACAGTGATCCAAGACTCTTCTAATTATAATGCTCCATGCCCCTTTTCATCTCAATGCTCCATGAATGCTGTCATCACAATGCACCAATGCACATCATCATAATGCTTCATGCTATTGTCATCACAATGAAATCAAAATGCTCTATGACCTCTGTCATCACAATGCTCCAAATCCTTGTGATGACAATATTCCCTAACACTTATCATCACAGCTCCCCATAACGCTCGTCATCACAATTATCCATGGTCTTCTAATCACAATGCTCCATGACATTTGCCATCACAATGCTCAATACCCTTGTCATCACAATGGTCCCTGACACTTGCCATCAGTATGCTTCTTGAACCCTGTCATGACAAGGCTACATGCCTTTTTCATCACAATGTTACATGCCATTTTCCTCACAGTGCTCCAAGACCCTGTAATCACAATGTTCCATGCCCTTGTCATCACAAAGCTCCATGATGCATGTCATCAGAACGCTCCATGACATTCTCATCCCAATGTTCAATGCCATTGTCATCACAATGCTCCAAGACCCCTGTAATCACAATGCTCCATGAGCCTTTTCATCAGAATGCTCCATGAGACTTGTCATCACATTGCTCCATGGTCTTCTCATCACAGTGCTCCAGTACCTTGTCATCACAATGCTCCTTGATCCCTGTCATCACAATACTCCATGAACATTTTCAGCCCAATGCTCCATGACGTTCTCATCACAATGCTCCATGACCTCTGTCATCACAATGCTCCATGACCACTGTCATCACAATGCTCCATGAACCCTGACAACACAATGATCCGGGACGCTTGTTATCAAAATGCTCCATGCCCTTGTCATCCCAATGCTCCATGAACCCTTTAATCACAATGCTCCATGACGCTTGTCATCACAGTGCTCCATGAACCTTGTCATCACAATGCCTCTGTCAGCAAAATGATACATAATCTTGTCATCACAATGCTCCAAGACCCCTGTAATCACAAAGCTCCATGACCCTTTTCATCAGAATGCTCCATGAGACTTGTCATCACATGGCTCCATTGTCTTCTCATCACAGTGCTCCAGTACCTTGTCATCACAATGCTCCTTGACCCCTGCCATCACAATACTCCATGAACATTTTCAGCCCAATGCTCCATGACGTTCTCATCACAATGCTCCTTGACCTCTGTGATAACAATGCTCCATGACCACTGTCATGACAACGCTCCATGAACCCTGCCAACACAATGATCCGGGACGCTTGTCATCAAAATACTCCATGCCCTTGTCATCCCAATTCTCCATGAACCCTTTAATCACAATGCTCCATGACGCTTGTCATCACAGTGCTCCATGAACCTTGTCATCACAATGCCTTTGTCAGCAAAATGATACATAATCTTGTCATCACAATGCTCCATGTGCTTGTCATCACAATCCTCCATGACCCTTGGGATCATATTGATTTATGCCCTTGTCATCTCTATCTTGCCTTTCTGGGTTTTACAGATTTTTGGATACCCTTTTTGACCGGTGGGAAGCGACAATTCTTTGTAGTGTGGATTTGCGTTGTGTGCTTGCTTGATTGGCCAAAAAGGGCCTATGCCTTTTCTCCTGAATATATTCAGGAGAAAAGTCATACACTGTTCTTGGCCAAGTGCATCATTCTCGAAGTTGTGATGCCTTTCCTGTGCTTTAAAGGCGATTCCAATTTACCTCTTGAAATATGTTTTGTGCAATTCTGCCTCATTTTCAAGTCCGCTTTGTTGCCTTCCCTCAACAGATTTTTGGAAGAGAGTAGTCCTTTATAACTCTTCAGGTTTTTGATTTGCCTTACCCCTGAGCTCCAATTTTCAAATCCCATTATTGGGAGCTGACCGCAAATCCACAATTTTGCTTCAGGACCTATACTGGTTCCAGGGGTGGCTATACTGGTTCCCTGTGGGTGGCTGAGGCTTTGGTTAATTCTTCTTCCTAATGGGAATTTAGAGTGACATGTGTCCGTCCAAATGCCTACATCTACTCTCTGATTGGTTCTCCCTCTTCCCTTTCATCCTCTGCACAATTAGCAAACTGTGTGAACCAGGAGGTTATAGGGGATGACTCTCCTAAGTTGGGAGATTGATAGTAAAGTTGTTGGAATGCCAAACTGTAGCACAAGGAGAGGAAAAAGTAGGAGACTTTCAGAAACCTTTCGCCATCACAGGGTGTCCATTCTCTAGGTTTCCCATACATGTTATAACTCTAGAGATATTCCCTTCTACCTGGAAATTTGGGACCCATGGAATGGTGGCATGCATTACTACTTTAAAGGGTCTGCATTTTCTCTCCCAATCTCACCAGTCCTCTCAGTCCCAAGTGTCCAGCCTTATGTCTCATCCAGCTGTCTTTGCAGATAGGGTCATTCTAGGTTTCATCAGAACCCCTGAAGGAATTGTGTAAGAATTTCGCTGTTTTTTTTTGTTTTGTTTTTGAAATTAATTTTTATAATGGGGTCGAGCTGATTTTCCCTGACGTGTTTATGACGGTCTAGACACACTTGTTTCCCTTACAGAGGCATATCAATACATAGGTTTTAAGATTCTTACTAATCAGATATATTCCTCTGTGGGGAATAGGGGTTTTGAGTCCTGTTCACTGAGGAAGGTGTAGGTCTTGTCTATTCTGTATTTGGTTTATGGAATGGTACCTGTGCTAATATCAAACTCTGGTTTTATGCATCACCCCACCTCTCCTTTCCCCTTAAGGAGGCATAAGAGTGTTTTCTAAATGTGAGACGCTGCTCTCTTTCCTAATTCAGTTCATGTGTTGTGATGTTGACATTCCCTCTGTAAGTGATATCTTATGATAAGATTCTTTTTCTGTGTGACTAATTTCCCTTAGAATCATCATACCTAAATCCTCTCATTATGCTGCTACTGGCCTTATGACATTGATTTCACGTCTGAGTGATATTCCGTTGTACAAAATTACCACAAATTCTTTATGCATTTCTCTTTTTCCTGGGATACTTTAGGTGTACCGAAGTTGAGGTTCTTGTATGCAGAGCAGCCCTAAACTTTGGGGTGCCTGTGTCTTGTTGATATTTAGTCTTCCCAAGTTATATGTCCATGAGTTGAAGTCCCCTTTGCTCGGGGGCTTTGTATTTTAGATGTTTTAGGAAACAGCATACACTTCTTCAGAGTAGCTCTTGGATATTTATACCCCACCCATCAGCGTGACTAGTCTCCCTGTTTTCCATGGCCTCTCCTGCATTTTTGATTTGTACACATTTTTTGGATGGACTTTCTGAGCAGTGGAAATTGAGACTTCTTTATTGTGCGGATTTGCATTTCCCTCTTGCTTGGTTGGCCAAAAACTCTGTATGTGTTTTTTTCCTGAAGATATTCACGAAAAAAACGCATACACCCTTTTGCCCAACTGCATCATTTTAGAAATTCTGCTGCTTTTCATATGCTTTAAATGTGAGTACAATCTACCTTTTGAAATCTGTTTCCTGCAATTCTGCCTCTCATTCAGAACCTCTTCGTTGCCTTACCTGAATATATTTTTTGGAAGTTGGTTATCATTTATATCTTTGCAGGTCTTTGAATTGTCTGCTCCTGAGCTCCATTTTGCAACTCGCTTTTTTTGTGAGCTGACCGCCAAACCATTGGATTGATTCCGGCCCTATTCTGGTTCTGGGGAGGCAGGCTGAGCCTTTGGTTAATTCTTCTTCCTAATGGGAAATTAGAGTGACATGTGCCTGTCAAAACTCCTACAGCTAATCTCTCATTGGTTCCTCCTCTTCCCATTTATCCTCTGCAAAAATTGCAAACTGTGTGAAAGAGGAGGTTAAAGGTGCTGATTCTCCAAGTCGGGAGATTGTTAGTAATGTGGCTGGAATGGCGAACCCCAGCACCAGGAGATCAAAAATGAGGTGCATTTTAGACACCTCTCCTGAGCACATGGTGTACATTCATCTCGGTTTCCCAGGCATGTTTTCACTGTCAGAAGATTCCCTTGAAAGTGCAGATTTGGGACCCATGGAATGGGTACCAGGCAGTATTACTTTAAAAGGTCTGCATTTCCTCACCCAGCCTCTCTAACATCTCTTAGCGTGCATAGCTTCCAGCCTTATATATCATCCTGCTGTGGGTCTACATGTGTTCAATCCATGTTACATCGTAGCCCTTCAACAAAAGTTGTAAGAATTTTTGTCTGTCTCACCGTTTTTATAAATATTTTTAAATTTATTTTTATATTGGTTACAGCTGATTTTCAAAGCTCTGTTTTTTGCTGCTGTACATCCACTTGATTCATGTACTGTGAGACAACAATAAATTCTTTCTCAGATGCTTATGAGTCATATGTATTATTTTCCAGTGACTTGAGTGGACTGAGTGCCGTTCTTTGAGGTACCGTGTAGGCCTTGCCAGTTATTCAATTCGGTACTTGGAATGGTATCTTTGCTAATTTCAACCTCCTGGATAATACCTCACCATTCCCCACCTTTCCCATTTAGCAGCCTTATGTCTATTTTCTACATATTTGACTATGTTTCTGTTTTGTAGTTTATTTCATGTGTAGCCATTTTTGATTCCACCTTTAAGTGACATCTTATGATATGTGTCTTTTTCTTTCTGACATGTGTCACTTAGAATGATCGTATGTAACTCCTCCAGAGTTGTTCCAACTGGCCTTATTTCATTGATTTCTGGATGAGCAATATTCCACTCTACATAAGTACCCCATCTCTTTTATCCATTTTATCCTTCCAGGGACATTTAGGTTATATCCAAGTGGAGGCCCTTTTTAACAGAGAGGTGGTAAACGTTGGGGTGCCTGTTTTCTGTCATTTTTTTGTTTTTCCCAAGGTATACGACCATGAGTGCAAGTGCCCTATGCTCTGTAGCTCAGTTTTCAGATGTTTTAGCAAACACAATACACTTATCCTGAGTGGCCGTTGGCAAATTACATTTCCACTATCAGCCTCACAGGGCTCCCTTTTCTCCTCACCCTGTCCTGCATTTCTGGTGTTTACACTTTATGTGGATGGCCCTTCTGACTGATGTGAAGTGATACATTTTGTAGTATTGATTTCCAGTGCCCACCTGTTTGTTTGGATAAAAAGTGTGAATGGCCTTTACTTGAATATATTCAGAAAAAAATGCATACGCCCTTTTGGGCCAAGTGCATCATTGGCGATGTTCAGCCCCTTTTCTTGTGCTTTAATGGGGAGACCTTTCTACCCCTTCAAATCTGATTCCTGCCACTCTCCCTTGCTTATAAGTCCTTTTCTGTGACTTACCTCAAGACATTTTTCAACAGTAGATATTTTGAACTCTGCAGTTTCATGAATTTTAGTGCCCCTGAGTTCCATTTTTCAACTTGTGTTTTTGGAAACTCGACACAAAACAGCAGGATTTCCTCTAGCCCTATTCTCTTTCTGTGGGCAATTCTAGCCTTTGTTGAATTTGTCTTCCGGATTGGAAATTAGAGTGGCATGTGCCTGTCCGAACACCTAAGACTTGTCTCTAAATTTTTCTCATCCTTCCGCTTCATCCTCTGGACAGATTCCAAACTGTGTGCAACAGGATGTTGACGGTGCTGATATCCCCAAGTGAGGAGATTGTTAGGAAAGATGCTGGAGGTGTGAACCCGAGCACCAGGCGATGAGGAGATGAGATGCCTTTTCCAAACCCTTTCCGATCAAACGGTGTACCTCCTCTAGGTGTGACAGGCATGTTTTAGCTGTAGGAAGGGTCCCGTGCATGGAAGGAGAACACCAGGGATTTTTCCAAATCAGTGCCTCCCCGAACCCCAAACTGGGGAATTTTTAAGCTACGGCTACACGTATGTCCATTAAGGGCCTTGGGAAATAGGCAGAGCCCAAACTTTAGATGATTGAAATCTTCAGGTTCAGAAGCGCTCACCATCGGCCTTGCTTAGGTTACATTTTATCTGTCATTGATAGATGATGTCAATAAAAATATCGATTCCTTTTCAGATTATTTCCCCTTATAGGTTATTGCAAAATATTCAGTGTAGTTCCCTGTGCTATACAGTAGTTCCTTGTTGATGATCTATTTTATACATAGCAGTGTGTATGTGTTAATCACAAACTGTTAATTTATCCCTTCTCCTACCTTTCCCCTTTGGTAATAATAAATTATAAGATTTTATACTTCTCCGAAATGGGGGAGCTGAAAGAGAGGTATCCTTTTCAATGGAAAATCATTCAAAACAAGATTGAAGCTTCAGCCATGAGTATTCGATGTACATCCATGGAAATAAATCACTTCATTTCTCTAATGTTGACCTGACAAATAAGACAGACGTCTTCACTGAACTTGCTTATAGTAAAGTGATGGAAATATCAAATGTAAGTCTTAGAAAAATCTTATTTTACCCGAGCATTATACACTGCTCTATGTTAACTACAGTTTGGCTCACACATCTGTTCAATGAAGTTACAAAGTTCTCAATTTCTGTTACTGATCATCCAGAGGGGACCCCAACAGTAGTCCCCATGCCCAGTGTCATTGGAGCCAAAAGATCAAGACTGAGTTTGGTTCAGAAGCAAAGGAAACATTATTTTGAAAACCGAATGGAGAGGTGAGAGTGTGCACTCCCCCACGGGCTGTGGGCTGGGATGCTGAGTAGGGATCCCGGCAGCGTCAGTGGGAGTTAGGGGATGGAGGTCTCGAGTGCTGGGTTGGCTGCAGCTCAGGCTCTATGCCGTGCAGTCTGCATGGGACTCCGCTAGCTGAGGTGTCGACCCAGCCATCCTGCACTAGGTAATAGGGTCTGAAGTGCCGGGTGTGGGACCTCTGCATGCGGAACCCTAGGAGCATGTGAAATTAGAAAAAGCACAAAGGAAAAACAGGTTAGACTTTATTTTATTGCCAGATTCTCTTTTTATCTCCCAGGAATTTTTAATGAACGTTGCCAGAGACGAATACCTCCTCTGCTTTTTGTTCCGTTCCTCATTCTTGGGGTGTTGAGGGTGAAGACCCCTCTTTTGTAACTGCTTCATGCTGTGTTGGGAGCCCTGATACCTAGGGGGAGGGGCAAAACGTCTCCCCACCAGCCTCCAGGTGAGGTTGATTGTCCCTAAGCCTCCTGCCTCACTTCTCGTCCGCCTGAGCACCAGCATTGGAAGTGTTATAGATTCTAATGACCTATAAGGGTCCAGGAAAGAGATGCGCAGAGATGCTGTGGTGGCAGGTTTCACCCCACCCCACATTTGTTCAGTGACATTAGGCTGACTTTTTTGCCAGCCTAGATGCTCTGACCAGTAGTCTGTGCTTTCTTTAATAGGTCCCTGAATTAATGTACAAACAGCACCATGTGTCAGAACCCTGCCCGTGCAACTCCCAGACAGTCCAGGGTCAGTGGTGATCCAGGACCATGACGTCCACTGAGTCAACGGCCTTTAGAAGTAGCCAGCAGTCCAGCCGGTCATATTGGCCACCATCACCGCGGTGTCTGTAGGGTTTTCTATGGTGAAAGCGTGATATACGTTTCCCCCGCCAAGCTTATTAGCTCCCCTCTGGGTGCAGTAAGTCCTGCAAGCAGTAGTCTGCTCTTTCGGGGAACAGTCTTGTTGTTTTCTGAGAGAAACTCCAGGTCAAGTGATGGTCACACGAGTCATCTTGGGGGCCCGTTGCCCCCATTTGTCTCTCTGGAGGTTGGAGTTGGAGGGCCTCCTCACTCGAGGTCAGTGTGTCCACAGAGCGACCCCTGCAACTTCAGGACATGATGGGTGGTTAGGATCACCACGTGGGGTCCTATTCCCTTAGGAGGGAGCTGGCCTTGTGGGCTGCTGATTTCCAGCTTTTTAGATACCCCAGTATCCTGGCCTGATGAGTCAGTGGGCAAAGCCCTTGGTGACCATAGTTTATCATACCTGAAGGGCATTCTTGTGTTGCTCCATTTCAATTGGTCCCTGTTTTTGCACTAAGTCTCCAAGGGCGATGAACCTTTGACCGGGTATGTAAAGGTCAAAGGGTTTAGCTAAATTAGTGAGTTCCTGTGCAAGGATCTGAATTGACTACTCTTTCCATCCTTAAAAGGCTGCTTCTGGATTCTATTCAAAAAGATCATCATCTTTTCGTGTCAGTATTTCAGGTAGAGGCCCAGCTATTAGACTGTAGTTAGGGATCCAGATGCAGAAAACCTTGGCCTCCCCAGGAACCCCTAAGCTGTCTTCTAGTTTTAGAAGAGGTAAGGCTGCAAATGGCTTCTTCCCTATCCTGGGATGCGTTTCTCCAAATATCTGTGAGAATGAAGCCCAGGCAAGTCACCTGAGCCTGGGATATTTGAGCCTTTTTCTTGGACACCTTCTATCCTTTCTTGGCTAGGTAGTTCAGAGGCGTCTTTAGTAGGCCTGGCAATCAGAATGTCATCTGCATATTGAAGGAGGGTTCCCTTTTACAGAGGTAGAACGTTTAGGTCTTTAGAGGACATTTCCCCAATGATGGTGTGGGGATTTTTGAACCATTGGGGCAGGACGGCCCAGCATTATTGGTTTTGTTGCATGTTGTGTCCTGCCACTCACAAGCCAAAAATTCTTGTGACTCTGAGATGAATGGAATACAGAAGAAGGCATCATTGAAGTCTAATACAGAATGCCATGGCCTGGTGGATGGTAGAATGAGCAGCAGGGTGTAGGAAATAGGATCTACTATATGTAGATCCTCGGTGGCTTCACTAACTGTCCTGATATCCTTTACCAGGTCTCCAGCAGCCCATGGCGCTCTCCTGGTCAGGCCAATCCCAGGATATGGAGCTCACCTGGGCTGCATCCCGCACCCCACAGCCCACGGGGCTCTCATGTTCAAGTCCCTCCCAGGGTATGGAGCTCACCTGTGCAGCTACCCAGCAGCCCATGGGGCTCTCATAGTCAGGCCCTTCCCAGGATACGGAACTCCCCTGGGCAGGTACCCCAGCAGGGCTGGACACACAGGAACTGTGCACATAGCCCACCTTGCAGAGAACCCCCAGCTCACCTGTCGCTCACAGCTGACAGAGAACACCTCAGAGCAGGACTTGAACTAACAAACAGCAGCTCTGACAGGTCTGTGACCCTGGCTATCACTCTGTGCAGCCTCTCTCTGCCTGGTCTTCCAGACACTTCCACTGCAGCCAGTGCACCAGGCCTCTGTCTCCACCCACCATCACTCCTCTCCCTGACTCCTGGGTTTCTCTCATTAGGATAGGGTCTTCTTGAAGTTGTTTTCCACTCATGGACCAGATAAAATGATAAGAAAACAAGCCACAGCTGCAGCCCCTTGTCTATCCTGACTCTCAAGAGCCCACACATCTTCCTTGGGACTGACCGTTTAGCAAGGTTCATTTTCTGCAACTGTGAGCCCCTGAGGGGTGAGGATTGGCTGATTTGGGCAGCCTGACACTGCCTGCCAGCACCCCCCCACAGGTGTGCCTGGGTTGAGGTCAATATAAACACCTCTCCAGTCAGCAAGAGCCCCTGTAGCTGTGCCTGACGCCATATTCTCTGCCCCGTCAGCAGTTTCGGGGCTGGGGTGGTGGGAGGGAGTGACGGGCCGTGGCTTTGTGGGTGGCTCAGTGTGAGTGGGGCTCTGCTGGACTTTCTGCAGGAGTTGTCAGGCTGCCACCTGCTAAAGAAGAGGATGTGTCACCCATACCTGCCACTGGAATTTCTCCCCAGGCAGAGGTGAGGAAGTAAAAAAGCAGTGGGGTCCATGGCAGGAGGGGTATCTCAGGCAGGGAAATGGAAAGATTCCAGAAGAGCATCTGGGGCCAGGACCATCCTGGCTGTCCTGCAGGCACCAAGTCGGCCTGCGTGCTCTCGCTAGTGTGGCTCTACAGCCCTTCCTGTAGGCTTGCAAGTGCTTGTACATATTCAGGTGTTTTACCTGGGAAGGGTGGGAAGAGTTCAGCTGCAGCAGGACTGGGGCTCAGCTCACATTTACTCACAGACGCCTCGACACAGTCCCCCAGCTTTGCAATGAGGATGCTCCTTTTGGGGGGGAGCGCTGCTGACGGCATGGGAGACGATTTCCCACCTCTGACCAACTTAAGAATTTTTTACCACTGGAGCAAGTGCCCTGATACGATTTTCCTCTGTATAACTGGTGAGTTCTGTTTTTTTTTTTTTTTTTTCTTTTTTTCTTTTTGGTTCAAGTTAGATTTTATTTATTCATCTTTTTTTTTAATTTGGAGATATAAACATGGAAATAATGCATTAATATAAAGATGTCTATGTGAAGGGAAAAACTTTTTTTCTGTTTTATTTTATTAAATGTTATTTATTTATTTTTAATTTTTTAAAATTTATTTCTTTTATACAGCAGGTTCTTATTGGATATGTATTTTATACATATAAGTGTGCACATGTGAATCCCAGTCTCCCAATTCATCCCACCACCACCCTCATATGGCGTTCCCTCCTTGGTGTCCATATGTTTGTTCTCTACATCTGTCTCTATCTCTGCCCTGCAAACTGGTTCATCTGTACCATTTATCTAGGTTCCACATATATGCATTAATATACAATATTTGTTTTTCTCTTTCTGACTTACTTCACTCTGTATGACAGTCTCTAGATCCATCAAGGTCTCTACAAATGACCCAATTTCATTCCTATGTATGGCTGAGTAATATTCCGTTGTATATATGTACCACATCTTTATCCATTCGTCTGTCTGTGGGCACTTAGGTTGCTTTCATTACCTGTCTATTGTAAATAGTGCTGCAGTGAACATTGTGGTGAATGTGTCTTTTTGATTTATGGTTTTCTCTGGGTATATGCCCAGTAGTGGGATTGCTGGATTATATGGTAATTCTATTTTTGTTTTTTAAGGAACCTCCATACTGTTCTCCATAGAGACTGTATCGATTTACTTTCCCACCAATAGTGGAAGAAGGTTCCTTTTCTCCACACCCTCTCCAGCATTTGTTGTTTGTAGATTTTCTGATGATGCCCATTCTAACAGGTGTGACGTGATACCTCATTGTAGTTTCGATTTCCATTTCTCTAATAATTAGTGATGTTGAGCAGATTTTCATGTGCGTACTGGCCATCTCTATGTCTTCTTGGAAGAAATGTCTATTTTGATCTTCCATTTTGTATTGGGTTGTTTGTTTTATTAATATTGAGCTGCATGAGCTGTTTATATATATTGGAGATTAATCATTTGTCCATTGATTCGTTTGCAAATATTTTCTGCCATTCTGAGTGTTGTCTTTTCGTCTTGTTTGTAGTTTCCCTTCCTTTGCAAAAGCTTTTACATTTCATTAGTCACATCTGTTTAGTTTTCTTTTTTGTTTCATTACTATAGGAGGTGGATCAAAAAAGATCTTGCTGTGATTTACGTCAGAGTATCCTTCGTAAGTTTTCCTCTCAGAGTTTTATACTGTCTGGTCTTACATTAAGGTCTCTAATCAATTTTGAATATATTTTTATGTATGATGTTGGGGAGTGTTCTAATTTCATTCTTTTACATGTAGCTCTCCATATTTCCCAGCACCAATGATTGAAGAGACTGTCTTATCTCCATTGTATAGTCTTGCCTCCTTTGTCATAGATTAGTTGACCATAAGTGTGTAGGTTTATCCTTGTGCTTTGTTTTTTTTTTTTCCTTTTACACGTTTATTCGAGTATAATTGCTTTACAATGGAATGTTCGTTTCTGCTGTATAACAAAGTGAATCAGCTATACATATACAAATATCACCAGATCACCTCCCTCTTGCATCTCCCTCCCACACTCCATATTCCACCCCTTTATGTGGTCACAAAGCACTGAGCTGATCTCCCTGTTCTATGTGGCTGATTCTCAGTAGCTATCGGTGTTACATTTGGTAATGTATTTATGTCCATGCCACTCTCTCACTTCGTCCCAGCTTACCCATCCCCCTTCCGGTGTCCTCAAGTCCTTTCTCTATGTCTGTGTTCTTAATCCTGTCCTGCCACTAGCTTCTTCATAATCTTTTTTTTTTCTTCATTAGATTCCATATATCTCTGTTAACATACAGTATTTGTTTTTCCCTTTCTGACTTACTTCACTGTGTAGGACAGATTCTAAGTCCATCCACCTCAGTACAAATAACTCAGTTTTGCTTCTTTTTATGGTTGAGTAATATTTGATTGTATATATGTGCCAGATGTTCTTTATCCATTTATCTGTCGATGGACACTTAGGTTGCTTCCATGTCCTGGCTAATGCAAATAGAGCTGCAATGAACATTTTTGTACATAACTCTTTTTGAATTATGGTTTTTGCAAGGCAAATGCCCAGTACTTGGATTGTTGTGTCATATGGTACTTCTATTGTTAGTTATTTAAAGGAACCTCCGTACTGTTCTCCCTAGTGCCCATATCAATTTACATTCCCACCCACAGTGCAAGTGTGTTCCATTTTCTCCAATAAAGGCCTCTCCAGCATTTATTGTTTTGTAGATTTTTTTGATGATTGCCACTCTGACTGCTGTGAGGTGATACCTCAGGGTAGTTTTGATTTGCATTTCTCTAATGATTAGTGATGTTCTACATCCTTTCATGTGTTTCTTGGTAATCTGTATATCTTCTTTGGAGAAATGTCTATTTAGGTCTTCTGCCCGTTTTTGGATTGGGTTGTTTGTTTTTGTGATATTGAGCTACATGCGGTGCTTGTAAAGTTAGGAGATTAATCCTTTGTCAATTGCTTCATTTGAAAATATTTTCTCCCATTCTGAGGGTTGTTTTTGCATCTTGTTTATGTTTTCCTGTACTGTGTAAAGGCTTTTAAGTTTCATTAGGTCCCATTTGTTGATTTCTGTTTTTATTTCCATTTCTCTAGGAGGTGGGTCCAAAAGGATCTTGCTGTGATTTATGTCATAGAGTGTTCTGCCTATGGTTTCCTCTAAGTGTTTTATAGTGTCTGGTCTTATATTTAGATCTCTAATCAATTTAGAGTTTATTTTTGTGTATGGTGTTATGGAGTGTTCTAATTTCATTCTTTTATGTGTAGGGGTCCAGTTTTCCCAGCACCAATTACTGAAGAGACTGTCTTTTCTCCATTGTATATCCTTAGCTCCTTTGTCATAGATGAGATAACCATAGGTATGTAGGTTTATCTCTGGGCTTTCTGTCCTGTTCCATTGATCTGTGTTTATGCCAATCTACATAAACTTGATTCCATTATGGAGACATATAAATACATAGGTTTCAAGGTTATTACCAGTCAGATATATTCCTCTTCAGTGAATAGGGTGTTTTGTGTCCAGTTCATTGAGAAAGGAGTAGGTCTTGTCTATTACATATTTGGTATATGAAATGGAATCTGTGCTAATTTCAAACTCTGCTTTTACACATCACCCCACGTCACCTTTCCCCTTAAGGAGGCATAAGTGTGTTTTCTAAATGTGTAACTCTGTTCTCTTTTGAAATTCAGTTCATGTGTAGCCATGTTTACATTTCCTCTATAAGTGATATATTACAATAAGTTTCTTTTTCTTTGTGGCTCATTTCACTTAGCATCATCGTACCTAAAGCCACTCATTATGCTGCTATTGGCCTTATGACATTGATTTTATGTCTGAGTGACATTCCATTGTATATAAGTACCACAACATCTATATCCATTTTTTTTCCTTTCCTGGGATATATAAAGTGTACCGAAGTCGAGGTTCTTGTAAACAGAGCAGCCCTAAAGTTTGGGCTGGCTGTGTGTTGTGGATTTTTAGTTTTCCCAAAATACACGCCCATGAGTGGAAGTGTGCTATGCTCTGTAGCTCTGTTTTAGAAAACAACATACAGTTCTCCAGAGAGGCTGTTGGCAATTTACATCCTGTCCATCGGCGTAACCAGGTTCCCTTTTCTGCATGGCCTGTCCTGCATTTGTGGCTTTTACACTATATGTGGATGGCCCTTTTGACTGGAGGTAAGGGACACTTCTCTGTAGTGTGGATTTGCAATGCCTGATGGCTTGCTTAGCCAAAAAGGGCATATGCATTTTTTCCCGAATATATTCAAGAAAATACACATAATCCCTTTTCAGCCAAGGGCAACATTGTCGAAATTCTGTCGCTTTTCATGTGCTTTAAAGACGACTCCAATCTACCTCTTGAAATCTGTTTCCTTCAATTCTGCCTTGCATTCAAATCCTCTTCACTGCCTTTCCTCAATATATTTCTGGATGATAGTTGTCCTTTATAACTCTGCAAGTTTGTGAATTGCTGTGCCCCTGATTTCCATTTTTCAGCTCGCCTCTTTGTGAGATGGCTGCAATACCGCAGGATGGCTTTAGGCCCTAGTCTGGTTCCGGGGCTTCAGGCTGAGCCTTTGGTTAATTCTTCTTCCTGATGGGAAACTAGAGTGACATGTGCCCATCCAAACACCTACAGCTAATCTCTCATTTATTTCCCCTCTTCCTGTTCATCCTCTGCACAGTTTGCAAACTGTGCATAACGGGAGGGTAAAGGCGCTGACACTCCAAGTGGGGAGATTTTGAGTAATGCAGAATGAATGGCGAAGCCGAGCACGACAAAAGGAAAAATGAGGTACCTTTTAGAAAACTTTCCCAATTACACAGTGTACCATCCACTGGGTTTCCCTTGCATGTTTTAACTGTAGGAAGATTCCCTTAAACCTGGAGAGTTGGGACCACTAGAATGGGTAGCACACATTATTGCTCTAAGTGGTGTTCTTTTGCTCACACAACCTCAGCAATCTTGTCAGCCCCAAGTGTCCAGTCTTATGTCTCATCCAGCTGTGGATGTAAAGGTGGTCAATCTAGCTTGCATCACAGGCCCTGAACATAATTTTTAAGACTTTCTCTCTGTTTTTGCATTTTGCTTTTGAAATTTATTTTTATAAGTGGGTTTAACTGAATTTCAGTGCTGTGTTCATGCCGTTATACACACACATGATTCCTTTATGGAGACATGAGAATACATATGTTTTAAAATACTTAGAGTCAGACATATTCCTCTGCAATGAATAGGGGGTGTTGAGTCCAGTTCATTGTGCCGGGAGTAGGTGTTGTCTATTACATACATGGTTTATATAACGGTATATGTGCTAATTTAAAACTGTGGTTTTATGCATCACCCCACCTCGGCTTTCCCATTAAGCAGGCAGAAGATGTTTTCTAAATGTGTGACACTGTTGTGTTTGTAATTCAGTTCATGTGTAGTCATGTCTACATTCCCGCTATGAGTGATAACTTATGATAAGATTAGTTACTCTGTAATCTTTCCTAACTCAGTTCATGTGTAGCCATGTTGACAGGACCTTCATAAGTGATATCTTATGATAAGTTTCTTTTTCTGTGTGACTTATTTCACTTAGAATCATCGTACCCGAATCCACTCTTTTTGCTGCGACTGGCCTTATGACATTGATTTCACGGCTGAGCGATATTCCATCGTACGTAAGTACCACAATATCTTGAACCATTTTTGTCTTTCCTGGGATACTTAAGGTGTACCCAAGTTGAGGTTCTTGTAAGCAGTGCAGCGCTAAATTTTAGAGTGGCACTGTCTTATTGATTTTCAGTTTTCCCAAGGTATATTCCCTAGACTGGAACTGCCCTTGGCTGTGTAGCTCTGTTGTTTACTTGTTTTAGGGAACACAATGCACTCCTCCAGAAAGGCAGTTGGCAACTTACATCCCGCCCATCAGCATAACAAGGCTCCCTGATCTCCAGGGCCTGTCTTGCCTTTCTGGTTTTTACACATTTTGTGGATGTCCCTTTTGACCGGTGGGAAGGGATACTTCTTTGTAGTGCAGATTTGCATTGCTGCTTGCTTGCTTGGCCAAAAATAGTGTATGCATTTTCTCCTGAATATACTCAGGAGAAAATGCATACGCCCTTTTTGGCCAAGTGCATCATTGTCGAAGTTGTGCCCCTCTTCCTGTGCTTGAAAGGTGATTCCAACGTACCTCTTGAAATCTGTTTCCTGCTATTCTGCCTCGTTTTAAAGTCTGCCTCTCTGCCTTCCCTCAAAAGATTTTTGGACGATAGTTTTCCTCTATTACTCTGCCAGTTTGTAAATTGCTGTGCCCTTGAGCTCCATTTTCTAACTCGTTTTTTGTGAGCTAACCGCAAGTCCAAAATTTTGGTTCAGGACCTATACTTGTTCACGGCGGGTGGCTGAGACTTTGGTTAATTCTTCTTCCTGCCGGGCATTTAGAATGACATGTGCCCGTCCAAATGCATAACAGCTACTCTTTCATTGGTTCCCCCTTTTCCCTTTCATCCTCTTCCAAATTGGCAACCTGAGTAAACCAGGAGGTTAAAGGGGCTGTCTCTCCAAGTTGGGAGATTGATAGTTAAGCAGTTGGAAATTCAAACCGGATCACCAGGAGAGGGACAGTTAGTTGGGATTTAAAAACCTTTCGTATTCACTGTGTGTCCATTCTCTTGGTTTCCTGTACATGTTATAGCTGTAGTAATATTCCCTTCAACATGGAGAGTTGGGAACCATGGAATGGGTGCCACACATTATTGCTTTGAATGGTCTGCATTTGCTAAACCAAATTCACCAATCCTCTCAGTCCCAAGTGTCCAGCCTTATGCCACATCCAGCTGTCGTTGTACACAGGGTCATTCAAGGTTTCATCAGAGACCCTGAAGGAATTGTAAAGAATTTCCCTGTTTTGTTGTTTTGTTTTTGAAATTCCTTTTTATAGTGGGTTTGAGCTGATTCTCACTGCCGTGTTTATGCCAGTCTAGACACACTTGTTTCCCTTACGGATATATATCAATACATAGGTTTTAAGATCCTTACTAGTCAGATATATTCCTCTGTGTGAAGTATGGGGCCTTGATAACCTTTCAGTGAGGAAGGTGTAGATCTTGTGTATTTTGTATTTGGTTTCTGGAATGGTGCCTGTACTTATATCAAACTCTGTTTTATGCAACACCCCACCTCTCCTTCCCCCTTAAGCAGGCATAAGAGTGTTTCCTAAATGTGAGACTCTCTTCTCTTTCTTAACTCAGTTCATGTGTAGCCATGTTTACAGGATCTTCATAAGTGATATCTTGTGATACGTTTCTTTTTCTGTGTGACTTATTTCACTTAGAATCATCTTACCTGTATCTACTCATTTTGCTGCTACTGGTCTTATGACATTGATTTCATGGCTGAGGGATATTCCATCGTACGTAAGTACCACAATTTTTTGAACCATTTTTATCTTTCCTTCGATATTTAAGGTGTACCCAAGTTGAGGTTCTTGTAAGCAGTGCAGCCCTAAATTTGGGGGTGGCTCTGTCATATTGATTGTCAATTTTCCCAAGGTATATTCCCTAGACTGGAAGTGCCCTTGGCTCAGTAGCTCTGTTGTTTACTTGTTTTGGGGAAAACAATGCACTCCTCCAGTAAGGCAGATCGCAATTTACATCCCTCCCATCAGTATAACAAGGCTCCCTGTTCTCCAGGGCCTGTCTTGCCTTTCTGGTATTTACACATTTTGTGGATGTCCCTTTTGACCTGTGGGGAGTGATACATCTTTGTAGTGCAGATTTGCATTGCTCGCATGCTTGCTTGGCCAAAAAGGGCATATGTGTTTTGTCCTGCATATATTCAGGAGAAAATGCATACGCCCATTTTGGCCAAGTGCATCATTGTCGAAGTTGGGCCCCTCTTCCTGTGCTTTACAGGTGATTCCAACGTACCTCTTGAAAACTCTTTCCTACTATTTTGCCTCGCATTCAAGTCCGCCTCGTTGCCTTCCCTCAACAGACTTTTGGATGATAGTTGTCCTTTATTACTCTGCCAGTTTGTGAATTGCTGTGCCCTTGAGCTCCATTTTTCAACTCGTTTTTTTGTGAGCTGAACGCATGTCTACAATTTTGGTTCAGGGCCTATACTGGTTCCCAGTGGGTGGCTACAACTTTGGGTAATTCTTCTCCCTGCTGGGAAATTAGAGTGACCTATGACCGTCCAAATGCGTAACAGCTACTCTCTCATTGGTTCTCCCTCTTCCCTTTCATCCTCTGCCAAATGGGCAAACTGTGAGCACCAGGAGGTTAAAGGGGCTGTCTCTCCAAGTTGGGAGAATGATAGTAAATGAGTTGGAAAGTCAAACGGGAGCACCAGGAGAGGGACTATTTGTTGAGTTTTAGAAACCTTTGATATTCACAGTGTGTCCATTCTCTAAGTTTCCCGTACATGTTATAGCTATAGTCATATTCCCTTCAACCTGGAGAGTTCTGACCCATGGAATGGGTGCCATGCATTATTGCTTTAAAGGGTCTGCATTTGCTCACCCAATCTCACCAATCCTGTCAGTTCCAAGTTTCCAGCCTTATACCACATCGAGCTGTCATGTAGACATGGATATTCCAGGTTTCATCAGAGAAACTGAAGGAATTGTAAAGAATGTCCCTGTTTTTTTGCTTTGTATTTGAAATTCCTTTTTATAGTGGGTTTGAGCTGATTCTTGCTGCCATGTTTATGCATGTCTAGACACACTTGATTCCCTTATGGAGACATATCAATACATAGGTTTTAAAAAACTTACTAGTCAGATATATTCCCCTGCGGGAAATATGGGGTTTTGAGTCCCTTTCACTGAGGAAAGTATAGGTTGGTCTTGTCTATTCCATAGTTGGTTTTAGGAACGGTACCTGTGCTTATATCAAACTCTGGTTTTATGCATCACCCCACTTCTCCTTCTCCCTTAAGCAGGCATAAGAGTGTTTTCTAAATGTGAGACTCTCTTCTCTTTCCTAACTCAGTTCATGTCTAGCCATGTTTACAGGATCTTCATAAGTGATATCTTATGATAAGTTTCTTTTTCTGTGTGACTTATTTCACTTAGAATCATCGAACCTGAATCCACTCATTTTGCTGCTACTGGTCTTATGACATTGATTTCATGGCTGAGGTATATTCCATCGTACATATATACCACAGTTTTTTGAACCATATTTATCTTTCCTGGGATATTTAAGGTGTACCCAAGTTGAGGTTCTTGTAAGCAGTGCAGCCCTAAATTTGGGGGTGGCCCTGTCTTATTGATTTTCAATTTTCCAAAGGTATATTCCCTAGACTGGAAGTGCCCTTGGCTCTCTAGCCCTGTTGTTTACATGTTTTAGGGAACACAGTGCACTCCTGCAGAGAGGCAGTTGGCAATTTACATCCCGCCAATCAGCATAACAAGGCTCCCTGTTCTCCAGGGCCTGTCTTGCCTATCTGATTTTTGCCCATTTTGTGGATGTCCCTTTTGACCTGTGGGAAGTGATACTTCTTTGTAGTGCCGATTTGCATTGCCTACTTGCTTGCTTGGCCAAAAAGGGCCTATGCGTTTTCTCCTGAATATATTCAGGTGAAAACGCATACGCCCTTTTTGGCCAAGTGCATCATTTTCCACGTTGTGCCCCTCTTCCTTTGCTTTAATGGCGATTCCAACGTACCTCTTGAAATCTGTTTCCTGCTATTCTGCCTTGCTTTCAAGTCTTCCTCATTACCTTCCCTCAAGAGATTTGTGGATGATAGTTGCCCTTTATTACTCTGACAATTTGTGAATTGCTGTGCCAATGGGCTCCAATTTTTAACTCATTTTTTGTGAGCTGAACGCAAGTAGAATATTTTGGTTCAGAACCTATACTGGTTTTCGGTGGTTGGCTGAGACTTTGTTTAATTCTTCTCCCTCACGGGAAATAAGAGTGACATGAGCCCGTCCAAATGCCTAACAGCTACTCTCTCATTGGTTCTCCCTCTTCGCTTTCATCCTCTGCCAAATTGGCAACCTGTGCAAACCAGGGGGTTAAACGTGCTGTCTCTCCAAGTTGGGAGATTGATATTAAAGCAGTTGGAAAGTCAAACCGGAACACCAGGTGTGGGACTATTCATTGAGTTTTAGAAACCTTTCGTATTCACTGTGTGTCCATTCTCTAGGTTTCCCATACATGTTATAGCTATAGTAATATTCCCTTCAACCTGGAGAGCAGGGACCCATGGAATGGGTACCATGAATTATTGCTTTAAAAGGTCTCTATTTGCTCACGCAGTCTCACCAATACTCTCAGTCCCATGTGTCCAACCTTATGCCACATCCAGCGGTCGTTTTAGATAGGGTCATTCCAGGTTTCATCAGAGACCCTGAAGGAATTGTAAAGAATTTCCTTGTTTTTTTGTTTTGTTTTTGAAATTCCTTTTTATAGGGGGTTTGAGCTGATTCTCGCTGCCATGTTTATGCCAGTGTAGACACACTTGATTCCCTTATGGAGACATATCAATACATAGATTTTAAGATTCTTACTAGACAGATATATTCCTCTGCGGGAAATATTAGGTTTTGAGTCCCTTTCACTGAGGAAGGTGTGGGTCTTGTCTATTCCATAGTTGGTTTTTGGAACGGTGCCTGTGCTTATATCAAACTCTGGTTTCATGCATCGCCCCACCTCTCCTTCCCCCTTAAGCAGGCATAAGAGTTTTTTTCTAAATGTGAGACTCTGTTCTCTTTCCTAACTCAGTTCATGTGTAGCCATGTTTACAGGATCTTCATAAGTGATATCTTATGATAAGTTTCTTTTTCTGTGTGACTTAATTCACTTAGAATCATCGTACCTGAATCCACTCATTTTGCTGCTACTGGTTTTATGACATTGATTTCATGGCCTAGGGATATTCCATCATACGTAAGTACCACAATATTTTGAACAATTTTTACCTTTCCTAGGATACTTAAGGTGTACCCAAGTTGAGGTTCTTGTAAGCAGTGAAGCCCTAAATTTTGGGGTAGCTCTGCTTATTGATTTTCAGTTTTCCCAAGGTATATTCCCTAGACTGGAAGTGCCTTTGGCTCTGTAGCTCTGTTGTTTACTTGTTTCAGGGAACACAATGCACTCATCCAGAGAGGCAGTTGTTAATTTACATGCCGCCCATCAGCATAACAAGGCTCCCTGTTCTCCAGGGCATGTCTTGCCTTTCTGGTTTTTACCCATTTTGTGGATGTCCCTTTTGACCCGTGGGAAGTCATACTTCTTTGTAGTTCAGATTTGCATTGCCCGCTTGCTTGCTTGGCCAAAAAGGTTGTATGCGATTTCTCCTGTATATATTCAAGAGAAAATGCATACACCCTTTTTGGCCAAGTGCATCATTGTCGAAATTGTGCCCCTCTTCCTGTGCTTTACATGTTATTCCAACGTAACTCTTGAAATCTGTTTCCTGCTATTCTGCCTCGCTTTCAAATTCGCCTCATTGCCTTCCCTCAACAGATTTTTGGACGATAGTTGCCCTTTATTATTCTGCCAGTTTGTGAATTGCTGTGCCCCTGAGCTCCATTTTTTAACTCGTTTTTTGTGAGCTGAACGCAAGTCCAATATTTTGGTTCAGAACCTATACTGGTTTTCGGTGGGTGGCTGAGTCTTTGGTCAATTATTCTTCCTCCCGGGAAATAAGAGTGACATGTGCCCGTCCAAATGCGTAACAGCTACTGTCTCATTGGTTCTCCCTCTTCACTTTCATCCTTTGCCAAATTGGCTACCTGGGAGAACCAGGAGGTTAAAGGTGCTGTCTCTCCAAGTTGGGAGAGTGATAGTAAAGCAGTAGGAAAGTCAAGCTGGAGCACAAGAAGAGGGACTATTCGTTGACTTTTACAAACCTTTCGTATTCACAGTGTGTCCATTCTCTAGGTTTCTCATACATGTTATAGCTATAGTAATATTCCCTTCAACCTGGAGAGTTGGTACCCATGGAATGGCTGCCATGCATTATTGCTTTAAAGGGTCTGCATTTGCTCACCCAATCTCAGCAATCCTTTCAGTCCCATGTGTCCAGCCTTATGCCACATCCAGCTGTCGTTGTAGATAGGGTCGTTCCAGGTTTCATCAGAGACCCTGAAGGAATTGTAAAGAATTTCCCTGTTTTTTTGTTTTGTTTTTGAAATTCCTTTTTATAGTGGGTTTGAGCTGATTCCCTCTGCCATGTTTATGCCAGTCTAGACACACTTGATTCCCTTAAGAAATCATATCAATACATAGATTTTAAGATTCTTACTTGTCAGATATATTCCTCTGCGGGAAATATGGGATTTTGAGTCCCTTTCACTGAGTAAGGTGTAGGTCTTGTCTATTCCATAGTTGGTTTATGGAACGGTACCTGTGCGTATATCAAACTCTGGTTTTATGCATCACCCCACCTCTCCTTCCTCCTTAAGCAGGCATAAGAGTGTTTTCTAAATGTGAGACTCTGTTCTCTTTCCTAACTCTCTTCATGTGTAGCCATGTTTACAGGATGTTCATAAGTGATATCTTATGATATGTTTCTTTTTCTGTGTGACTTATTTCACTTAGAATCATCGTACCTGAATCCACTCATTTTGCTGCTACTGGTCGTATGACATTGATTTCATGGCTGAGGGATATTCCATCGTACGTAAGTACCACAATTTTTTGAACCATTTTTATATTTCCTGGGATATTTAAGTTGTACACAATTTGAGGTTCTTGTAAGCAGTGCAGCACTAAATTTTGGCATGGCTCTGTCTTATTGATTTTCAGTTTTCCAAGGTATATTCCCTAGACTGGAAGTGTCCTTGGCTCTGTAGCTCTGTTTTTTACTTGTTTTAGGGAACACAATGCACTCCTTCAGAGAGGCAGTTGGCAATTTACATCCCGCCCATCAGCATAACAAAGCTCCCTGTTCTCCAGGGCCTGTCTTGAATTTCTTGTTTTTACCCTTTATGTGGATGTCCCTTAGGACTGGTGGGAAGTGATACTTCTTTGTACTGCAGGTTTGCATTGCCCGCTTGCTTGCTTGGCCAAAGAGGGCGTATGCGTTTTCTCCTGAGTATATTCAGGAGAAAACACATAAGCACTTTTTGGCCAAGTGCATCATAGTCGAAGTTTGTCTCTCTTCGTGTGCTTTAAAGGCGATTCCAACGTACCTCTTGAAATCCGTTTCCTGCAATTCTGCCTTGCTTTCAAGTCCGGTTAGTTGCCTTCCCTCAACAGATTATTGGACGATAGTTGCCGTTTATTACTCTGCCAGTTTGTGAATTGCTGTGCCCCTGAGCTCCATTTTTTAACTCGTTTTTTGTGAGATGAACTCAAGACCAATATTTTGGTTCTGGACCTATAGAGGTTTTTGGTGGGTCGCTGAGACTTTGGTTAATTCTTCTTCCTCCCGGGAAATAAGAGTGACATGTGCCCGTCCATATGCTTAACAGCTACTCTCTCATTGGTTCTCCCTCTTCCCTTTCATCCTTTGCCAAATTGGTAACCTGGGAGAACCAGGAGGTTAAAGGTGCTGTCTTTCCAAGTTGGGAGATTGATAGTAAAGCAGTTGCAAAGACAAACGGGCGCAGAAGGAAAGGGAATATTCGTTGAGTTTTAGAAACCTTTCGTATTTACACTGTGTCCATTCTCTAGGTTTCTCATACATGTTATAGCTATAGTAATATTCCCTTCAACATGGAGAGTTGGGACCCATGGAATGGGTGCCATGCATTATTGCTTTAAAGGGTCTGCATTTGCTCACCCAATCTCACCAATACTGTCAGTCCCATGTGTCCAGCCTTAGGCCACATCCAGCTGTCATTGTAGATTGGGTCATTCCAGGTTTCATCAGAGACCCTGAAGGAATTGTAAAGAATGTCCCTGTTTTTTTGTTTTGTTTTTGAAATTCCTTTTTATAGTGAGTTTGAGCTGATTCTCACTTCCATGTTTATGCCAGTCTAGACACACTTGATTTCCTTATGGAGACATATCAATACATAGGTTTGAAGATTCTTACTAGTCAGATATATTCCTCTGAGGGAAGTATGGAGTGTTGATTCTTTTTCAGTGAGGAATGTGTAGATCTTTTCTATTCTGTATTTGGTTTCTGGAATGGAGCCGTTACTAATATCAAACTCTGGTTTTATGCAACACCCCACCTCTCCTTACCCCTTAAGCAGGTGTAAGAGTGTTTTCTAAATGTGAGACTCTCTTCTGTTTACTAACTCAGTTCATGTGTAGCCATGTATACATGACCTTTATAAGTGATATCTTATGATAAGTTTATTTTACTCTGTGACTAATTTCACTTAGAATCCTCGTAACTGAATCCACTAAATTTGCTGCTACTGGCCTGATGACATTGATTTCATGGCAGAGAAATATTCCATCGTATGTAATTACCACAATCTCTTGAAAAATTTTTGTCTTTCCTGGGTTATTTAAGGTGTAGCCTAGTTGAGGTTCTTGTAAGCAGTGCAGCCCTATATATTGGGGTGGCCCTGTATTACTGATTTTCAGTTTTCCCAAGGTATATACCCTAGACTGGAAGTGCCCTTGTCTCTGTAGCTCTGTTGTTTACTTGTTTTAGGGAACAAAATGCACTCCTCCAGAGAGGCAGTTGGCAATTTACATCCCGCCCATCAGCATAACAAGGCTCCCTGTTCTCCAGGCCCTGTCTTGCCTTTCTGCTTTTTACCCATTTTGTGGATATCCCTTTTGACCTGTGGGATGTGATACTTCTTTGTAGTGCAGATTTGCATTGCCCGCTTGCTTGCTTGGCCAAAAAGGGCGTATGCGTTTTCTCCTGAATATACTCAGGAGAAAACACATACACTCTTTTTGGCCAAGTGCATCATTTTCGAAGTTGTGCCCCTCTTCCTGTGATTTAAAAGCGATTCCAAAGTTTCTGTTGAAATCTGTTTCCTTCTATTCTGCCTCGCTTTCAATTCTGCCTCGTTGCCTTCCCTCAACAGATTTTTGGACGATAGTTGTCCTTTATTACTCTACCAGTTTGTGAATTGCTGTGCCCCTGAGCTCCATAAATTAACTCGTTTATTGTGAGCTGAACGCAAGTCCAATATTTTGGTACAGGACCTATACTGGTTCACGGTGGGTGGCTTAGACTTTGGGTAATTATTCTTCCTTCCGGGAAATAAGAGTGACATGTGCCCGTCCAAATGCCTAACAGCTACTCTCTCATTGGTTCTCCCTCTTCCCTTTCATCCTCTGCCAAATTGGCAACCTGTGCGAAACAGGAGGTTAAAGGTGCAGTCTCTCCAAGCTGAGAGATTGATAGTAAAGCAGTTGGAAAGTCAAACCTGAGCACCAGGAGAAGGACAATTCGTTGAGTTTTAGAGACCTTTCGTATTCACAGAGTGTCCAGTCTGTAGGTTTCCCATACATTTTATAGCTGTAGTAATTTACTCTTCAACCTGGAGAGTTGTGAACCATGGAATGGTTGCCATGCATTATTGCTTTATAGGGTCTGCATTTGCTCACCCAATCTCACCAATCCTCTCAGTCCCATGTGTCCAGCCTTATGCCACATCCAGCTGTCATTGTAGATAGGGTCATTCCAGGTTTCATCAGAGACCCTGAAGGAATTGTAAAGAATTTCCCTTTTTTTTGTTTTGTTTTTGAAATTCCCTTTTATAGTGAGTTTGAGATGATTCTCGCTGCCATGTTTATGAAAGTCTAGACACACTTGATTCCCTTATGGAGACATATCAATACATAGGTTTTAAGATTCTAACTAATCCAATATATTCCTCTGTGGGAAATATGGGGTTTTGAATCCCTTTCACTGAGGAACGTGTAAGTCTTGTCTATTCCATAGTTGGTTTTTGAATGGTACCTGTGCTTATATCAAACTCTGGTTTTATGCATCACCCCACCTCTCCTTCCCCCTTAAGCAGGCATAAGAGTGTTTTCTAAATGTGAGACTCTCTTCTCTTTCCTAACTCAGTTCATTTGTAGCCATGTTTACGGGATCTTCATAAGTGATATCTTATGATAAGTTTCTTTTTCTGTGTGACTTATTTCAGTTAGAATCATCGTACCTGAATCCACTCATTTACCTGCTACTGGTCTTATGACATTGATTTCATGGCTGAGGGATATTCCATTGTATGTAAGTACCACAATTTTTTGAACCATTTTTATATTTCCTGGGATATTTAATGTGTACCCAAGTTGAGGTTCTTGTCAGCAGTGCAGCCCTAAATTTGAGGGTGGCTCTGTCTTATTGATTTTCAGTTTTCCCAAGGTATATTCCCTAGACTGGAAGTGCCCTTGGCTCTGTAACTTTCTTGTTTACTTGTTTTAGGGAACACGATGCTCTCCTCCAGTGAGGCAGTTGGCAATTTACATCCCGCCCATCAGCATAAAAAGGCTCCCTGTTCTCCAGGCCGTGTCTTGCCTTTTTGGGTTTTACCCATTTTGTGGATGTCCCTTTTGACAGGTGGGAAGTGATACTTCTTTGTAGTGCAGATTTGCATTGCCCGCTTGCTTGCTTGGCCAAAAAGGGTGTTTGCGTTTTCTCCTGAATATATTCAGGAGAAAATGCATACGCCCTTTTTGTCCAAGTGCATCATTTTCGAAGTTGTGCCCCTCTTCCTGTGCTTTACAGGTGATTCCAACGTACCTCTTGAAATCTGTTTCCTGCTATTCTGCCTCGCTTTCAAGTCCGCCTCGTTGCCTTCCCTCAACAGATTTTTGTATGATAGTTGTCCTTTATTACTTTGCCAGTTTGTGAATTGCTGTGCCCTTGAGCTCCATTTTTCAACTCGTTTTTTGTGAGCTGAATGCAAGTCCAATATTTTCTTTCAGGACCTATACTTGTTCCCTGTGGGTGGTTGCAACTTTGGTTAATTCTACTTCCTGCCGGGAAATTAAAGTGACATATGCCCGTCCAAATGCCTAACAGCTACTCTCTCATTGGTTCTCCCTCTTCCTTTTCATCCTCTGCCAAATTGGCAACCTGTGAGAACCAGGAGGTTAAAGGGGCTGTCTCCCCAAGTTGGGAGATTGATAATAAAACAGTTGGAAACTCAAACTGGAGCACCATGAGAGGGACTATTCGTTGAGTTTTAGAAACCTTTCATATTCACGGTGTGTCCATTCTCTAGGTTTCCCGTACATGTTATAACTGTAGTAATATTCCCTTCAACCTGGAGAGTTGGGACCCATGGAATGGGTGCCATGCATTATTGCTTTAAAGGGTCTGCATTTGCTCACCCAATCTCACCAATCCTCTCAGTCCCAAGAGTCCAGACTTATGACAAATCCATCTGTGATTGTAGACAGGGTCATTCCACGTTTCATCAGAGACCCTGAAGGAATTGTAAAGAATTTCCCTGTTTTTTTTTGGTTTGTTTTTGAAATTCCTTTTTATAGTGGGTTTGAGCTGATTCTCGCATCCATGTTTATGCCAGTCTAGACTCACTTGATTCCCTTACGGAGACATATCAATACATAGGTTTTAAGATTCTTACTAGTCAGATATATTCCTCTGCGGGAAATATGGGGTTTTGAGTCCCTTTCACTGAGGAAGGTATAGTTAGGTCTTGTCTATTCCATAGTTGGTTTTTGGAACGGTTCCTGTGCTCATATCAAACTCTGTTTTTATGCATCACCCACCTCTCCTTCCCCCTTAAGCAGGCATAAGAGTGTTTTCTAAATGTGAGACTCTGTTCTCTTTCCTAACTCAGTTCATGTCTAAACATGTTTACAGGATCTTCATAAGTGATATCTTATGATAAGCTTCTTTTTCTGTGTGACATATTTCACTTAGAATCATCGTACCTGAATCCAGTCATTTTGCTGCTATTAGTCTTATGACATTGTTTTCACGGCTGAGGGATATTCCATCGAACTTAAGTACCACTATGTTTTGAACCATTTTTACATTTCCTGGGATATTTCAGGTGTAACCAAGTTGAGGTTCTTGTAAGCAGTGCAGCACTAAATTTGAGGGTGGCACTGTCTTATTGATTTTCAGTTTTCCCAAGGTATATTCCCTAGACTGGAAGTGCCCTTGGCTCTGTAGCTCTGTTGTTTACTTGTTTTAGGGAACACAATGCACTCCTCCAGTGAGGCAGTTGGCAATTTACATCCCACCCATCAGCATTACAAGGCTCCCTGTTCTCCAGGGCCTGTCTTGCCTTTCTGGTTTTTACACATTTTGTGGATGTCCCTTTTGAACGGTGGGAAGTGATACTTCTTTGTAGTGCAGATTTGCATTGCCCGCTTGCTTGCTTGGCCAAAAAGGGCCTATGCGTTTTTTCCTGCATATATTCAGGAGAAAATGCATACGCCCTTTTTGGCCAAGTGCATCATTGTCGAAGTTGTGCCCCTCTTCCTGTGCTTTACAGGTGATTCCAACGTACCTCTTGAAATCTGTTTCCTGCTATTCTGCCTCGCTTTCAAGTCTGCCTCGTTGCCTTCCCTCAACAGATTTTTGGATGATAGTTGTCCTTTATTACTTTGCCAGTTTGTGAATTGCTGTGCCCTTGAGCTCCATTTTTTAACTCGCTTTTTGTGAGCTGAACGCATGTCCAAATTTTGGTTCAGGACCTATATTGGTTCCCGGTGGGTGTTTGCAACTTTGGTTAATTCTTCTTCCTGCCGGGAAATTAGAGCGACATATGCCCGTCCAGATGCCTAACAGCTACTCTCTCATTGGTTCTCCCTCTTCCCTTTCATCCTCTGCCAAATTGGCAAAGTGTGAGAACCAGGAGGTTAAAGGGGTTGTCTCTCCAAGTTGGGATATTGATAGTAAAGCAGTTGGAAAGTCAAACTGGAGCACCAGGAGAGGGACTATTCGTTGAGTTTTAGAAACCTTTCATATTCACAGTGTGTCCATTCTCTCGGTTTCCCGTACATGTTATAGCTGTAGTAGTATTCCCTTCAACCTGGAGAGTTGTGACCCATGGAGTGGGTGCCATGCATTATTGCTTTATAGGGTCTGCATTTGCTCACCCAATCTCACAAATCCTCTCAGTCCCAAGTGTCCAGACTTATGCCACATCCAGCTGTCATTGTAGACAGGGTCATTCCACGTTTCATCAGAGACCCTGAAGGAATTGTAAAGAATTTCCCTGATTTTTTGTTTTGTTTTTGAAATTCCTTTTTAGCGTGGGTTTGAGGTGATTCTCTCTGCCATGTTTATGCCAGTCTAGACACACTTGTTTCCCTTACAGAAACATATCAATACATAGGTTTTAAGATTTTTACTAGTCAGATATATTCCTCTGCGGGAAATATGGGGTTTTGAGTCCCTTTCACTGAAGAAGGTATAGGTAGGTCTTGTCTATTCCATAGTTGGTTTTCGGAACGGTACCTGTGCTTATATCAAACTCTGGTTTTATGGATCACCCCACCTCTCCTTCCCCTTTAAGCAGGAATAAGTGTGTTTTCTAAATGTGAGACTCTGTTCTCTTTCCTAACTCAGTTCATGTGTAGCCATGTTTACAGGATCTTCATAAGTGATATCTTATGATACGTTTCTTTTTCTGTGTGACTTATTTCACTTAGAATCATCGTACCTGAATCCACTCATTTTGCTGCTACTGGTCTTATGACATTGATTTCGTGGCTGAGGGATATTCCATCGTACATAAGTACCACAATTTTTTGAACCATTTTTATATGTCCTGGGATATTTAAGGTGTACTCAAGTTGAGGTTCTTGTAAGCAGTGCAGCCATAAATTTGAGGGTGGCTCTGTCTTATTGATTTTCAGTTTCCCAAAGTATATTCCCTAGACTGGAAGTGCCCTTGGCTCTGTAGCTCTGTTGTTTACTTGTTTTAGGGAACACAATGCACTCCTCCAGTGAGGCAGTTGGCAATTTACATCCCGCCCATCAGCATAACAAGGCTACCTGTTCTCCAAGGCCTGTCTTTCCTTTCTGGTATTTACACATTTTGTGGATGTCCCTTTTGACAGGTGGGAAGTGATACTTCTTTGTAGTGCAGATTTGCATTGCCCGCTTGCTTGCTTGGCCAAAAAGGGCGTATGTGTTTTCTCCTGCATATATTCAGGAGAAAATGCATTCGCCCTTTTTGGCCAAGTGCATCATTGTCGAAGTTGTGCCCCACTTCCTGTGCTTTACAGACGATTCCAACGTACCTCTTGAAAATTGTTTCCTGCTATTCGGCCTCACTTTCATGTCCGCTTTGTTGCCTTCCCTCACCAGATTTTTGGATGAGAGGTGTCCTTTATTACTCTGCCAGTTTGTGAATTGCTGTGCCCCTTAGCTTCATTTTTCAACTCGTTTTTTGTGAGCTCAACGCAAGTCCACAATTTTGATTCAGGACGTAATCTGGATCCCGGGGTGTGGCTGAGACTTTGGTTAATCCTTCTTCTTGCCGGGAAATTAGAGTGACATATGCCCGTCCAAATGCCTAACAGCTACTCTCTCATTTGTTCTCCCTCTTCCCTTTCATCCTCTGCCAAATTGGCAACCTGTGCGAACCAGGAGGTTAAACGGGCTGTCTCTCCAAGTTGGGAGATAGATAGTAAAGCAGTTAGAAAGTAAAACTAGATCACCAGGTGAGGGACTATTAGTTGAGTTTTAGAAGCCTTTCGTATTTACAGTGTGTCCATTCTCTTGGTTTCCCGTACATGTTATAGCTGTAGTAATATTGACTTCAACCTGGAGAGTTGGGACAAATGGAATGGGTGCCACACATTATTGCTTTAAAGGGTGTGCATTTGCTCAACCAATCTCACCAATCCTCTCAGTCCCAAGTGTCCAGCCTTATGCCATATCCAGCTGTCATTGTAGATAGGCTCATTCCAGGTTTCATTAGATCCCCTAAAGTAATTGTAAAGAATTTCCATGTTTTTTGTTTTTTTTTTGAAATTCCTTTTTATATTGGGTTTGAGCTGATTCTCACTGCAATGATTATGCCAGTCTAGACACACTTGATTCCATTACGGAAACATATCAATACATAGGTTTTAATATTCTTACTCTTCAGATATATTCCTCTGTGGGAAATATCATGTTTTGAGTTCCTTTCACTGAGGAAGGTGTAGGTCTTGTATATTCCATAGTTGGTTTTTGAAATGGTACGTGTGGTTATATCAAACGCTGGTTTTCTGTAGCACCCCACCTCATCTTCCCCCTTAAGCAGGCATAAGAGTGTTTTCTAAATGTGAGACTCTGTTCGCTTTCCTAACTCTGTTCTTGTGTAGCCATGTTTAGAGGTCCTTCATAAGTGATATCTTATGATAAGTTTCTTTACCTGTGTGACTTATTTCAGTTAGAATCATCGTACCTGAATCCACTCATTTTGCTGCTACTGGTCTTATGACATTGATTTCAAGGCTGAGGGATATTCCATCATACGTAAGTACCAAAATATTTTAAACCATATTTATATTTCCTGGGATATTTAAGCTGTATGCAATTTGAAGTTCTTGTAAGCAGTGCAGCCCTAAATTTTGGGGTGGCTGTGTCTTATTGATTTTCTGCTTTCCCAAGGTATATTCCCCAGACTGGAAGTGCCCTTGGCTCTGTAGCTCTGTTGTTTACTTGTTTTAGGGAACACAATGCACTCCTCCAGAGAGGAAGTTGGCAATTTACATCCCGCCCATCAGCATAACAAGGCTCCCTGTTCTACAGGGCCTGTCTTGCCTTTCTGGTTTTTACCCATTTTTTGGATGTACCTTTTGACAAGTGGGAATTGATACTTTGTAGTGCAGATTTGCATTGCCAGCATGCTTGCTTGGCCAAAAAGGGCGTATGCGTTTTCTCCTGAATATATTCCGGAGAAAACGCATACGCCCTTTTTGGCCAAGTGCATCATTGTCGATGTTGTGCCCCTCTTCCTTTGCCTTAAAAGCGATTCCAACGTACCTCTTGAAGTCTGTTTCCTGCTATTCTGCCTCGCTTTCAAGTCCGCCTCGTTGCCTTCCCTCAACAGATTTTTGGACGATCGTTGTCCTTTATTACTCTGCCTGTTTGTGAATTGTTGTGCACTGAGCTACATTATTTAACTCGTTTTTTTGTGAGCTGAACGCAAGTCCAATATTTTGGTTCAGGACCTATACTGGTTCCCGGTGGGTGGCTGAGGTTTTGGTTATTTCTTCTTCTTCCCACGAAGTAATATGACATGTGCCCGTACAAATGTCTAACAGCTACTCTCTCACTGGTTCTCCCTTTTCCCTTTCATCCTCTGCCAAATTGGCAACCTGTGCGAACCAGGAGGTTAAAGGTGCTGTCTCTCCAAGTTGGGAGATTGATAGTAAAGCAGTTGGAAAGTCAAATGGGATCACCAGGAGTGGGACTATTCGTTGAGTTTTAGAAACCTTTCGTATTCACTGTATCCATTCTCTAGGGTTCCCGTACATATTATAGCTGTAGTAATATGCCCTTAAACCTGGCCTGTTGGGACCCATGGAATGGGTGCCACACATTATTGCTTTAAAGGGTCTACATTTGCTCACCCAATGTCACCAATCCTCTCAGTCCCAAGTGTCCAGCCTTATGCCACATCCAGCTGTCGTTGTAGATAGTGTCATTCCAGGTTTCATCAGCGACCCTGAAGGTATTGTGTAAGAATTGTTCTGTTTTTATGTTTTGTTTTGAAATTCATTTTTATATTGGGTTTGAGCTGATTCTCCCTGCCATGTTTATGTCATTCTAGGCACACTTAGTTACCTTACGGAGACATATCAATACATAGGTTTTAAAATTCTTACTAGTCAGATATATTTCTCTGTGGGGAATAGGGATGTTGAGTTCCGTTCACTGAGGAAGGAGTAGGGCTTGTCTATTTTGTTTTTGGATTATGGAACGGTACCTGTGCTAATATCAATCTTTTGTTTTGTGCATCTCCCCACCTGTCTTTCCCCTTAAGCAAGCGTTAGAGTGTTTTCTAAATCTGAGACTCTGTTCTCTTCCCTAAATCAGTTCATATGTAGCCATGTTTACATTCCCTTCATAAGTGATATCTTATGTCAGAATGCACCATGGCCCTTGTCATAATAATGCTTCATGACCCCTGTCATCACAATGATCCATGCCCTGGTTATCAAAATGCTCCATGTCCCTTGTCATCAAAATTCTCCACGTACTTGTCATCACAGTGCTACATGACACTTCTCATCAAAATGTTACATGCTCTTGTCATCACAATTCTCCATTCTCTTGACATTGCAATGCTCCATGCCCTTGTCATCAAAATGCTCCATGCCTTTGTCATCACATTGCTCCATGACCCCTGTCATCAAATTGCTCCCTGACACCTGTCATCACAATGCTTCATGCCCATTGTCATTACAGTGCTCCATGATGCTCGACATCACAATTACCCAAGGACTTCTCTTCACAATGCTCCACGGTTTTGCCATCACCATGCTCCATGCCTTGTCATCTCAAATCTCAATGTCCCTTGTCCTCACAATTCTCCACGTCCTTGTCATTACAATGCACCATGGCACTTCACATCACAGTGTTATATGCTCTTGTCATCACAATACTTCATGCACTTGTCATCGCAATGCTTCATGACCCCTGTCATAGGAAGCTCCATGCGCTTTTCATCAAAATGTTTCACGACCAGGACACTAAAATTCTCAATGGCCCTTGATATCACAATGCTCCATGCCCTTGTCATCACAATGCTCCTTTACTTTGTCACAACAATCCTCCATAACAATTGGCATCACAATGCTCCATGATATTGTCATCAAACTGGAACATGACGTATTTCATCACAATGCTCCCTGACACCTTTCTTCACAATAATCCATGACCTTGTCATCACAGTGCTCCATGACCTTGTCATCACAATGTGCCATGCCCATTCTTATCACAATAATCCAAGAAACTTGTCAGACCAATGTTCCATGCCACTTTTCATCACAATGCTCCATGAAAGCTGTCATCAAAATGCACCATGCCCATCATTATAATGCTTCATGCTATTGTCATCACAATGAAATCAAAAAGCTCCATGACATCTGTCATCACAATGCAGCAAACCCTTGTGATCACAATGTCCCATAACACTTGTCATCACAATGCCCCATGACGCTGGTCACCACAGTTATCCATGGGCTTCTCATCAAAATGCACCATGACTTTTGTCAACACAATGCTCAATACCCTTGTCAACACAATGCTCTCTGATTATTGACCTCAGTATGCACCGTGCACTCTTTCATGACAAGGATCCATGCCTTTTTCATCACAATGATCCATGCCCTTCTCATCAAAATGTTCCAAGACACCTGTGATCACAATGCTCCTTGCACTTGTCATCACAAAGGTCCATGACGAATGTCATCAGAATGCTCCATGGCCTTCTCATCATAATGTTCCATGCCCTTGTCAGCACAATGCTCCAAGACCACTGTAATCAAAATGATTGCTGTGCTTTTTCATCAGAATGCTCCATGAGACTTGTCATCACAAGGTTCCATGGTCTTCACATCACAGTGCTCCAGGACCTTGTCATCACAGTGCTCCATTCCCTTGTCATCACAATGCAACATGACCACTGTCATCACAATAATCCATGAAAATTTTCAGCCCAATGCTCCACGAAATTCTCATCACAATGCTCCATAGCCCATATCACCACAATGCTCCATGACCACTGTCATCAAAACACTCCATGACACCTGACAACACAGTGATCCGGGACACTTGTCATCACAGTGCTCCATTCCCTAGTCATCACAATGCTCCATGACCCCTGTCATCACAACACTCCATGAACATTTTCAGCCCAGTGCTCTATGACCCTTGTCATCACAATGATCCATGCCCTTGTCATCCCAATGCTCCATGACCCATGTATTCACAATGCTCCGTGACGCTTGTCATCACAGTGCTCCATGACACCTGTCATCACAATGCTCCATGCCTTTGTCAGCAAAATGTTACATGACCTTGTCATTACAATACTCTATGCGCTTGTCATCACAATACTCCATTTCTATTGTCATCACAATCTTCCATGAAATTTTGGATCACATTGCTTCATGCCAATTTCTACACAATGCTCCATGCTCCTTGAAATCTAAATGATCCATGACCTCTGTCATCACAATGTTCCAAAACCTTGTGATCACAATGTTCCATAACACTTGTCATCACAACGCTCCATGATGCCTGTCATCACAATAATCCATGCCCTTTTCATCACAATGCTCCATGACCTTTGTCATCACAATTCTCAATACACTTGTCATCAAAATGCTCCCTGACCCTTGTCATCACAATGCTCCAAGTCATTGTCATCACAATGCTCCATTACATTTGTCAGCAGAATTCTCCATGACACTTGGCATCACAATGTTCCATGACATTGTCATCACAATGGGCCATTCCAAATGTCATTGCAATAATCCATGAAACATATTAGACCAATGTTCCATGCCCTTGTCATCACAATACTCCATGCCCTTGTTATCACAATGCTCCATGTCCCCTGTCATCACAATGCTCCATGACTCCCGTCATCACAATGCTTCATGACCTTTGTCATCACAATGGTCCATGCCGTCGTCATCAACAGTCTCTGACCTTTTTAAACACAATGCTCCATGAACTTTTCATCACAATGCTCTTTGACCCTTGTCATCACAATTCTACATGTGCTTGTCAGTACAATGCTGCATGACATGTCATCACAGTGCACCATGCGCTTGTCATCACAGTGCTCCACAATCTTGTCATCACAATGCTCCTTAAAATTTGTCATCACAATGCTCCATGCACTTCTCATCAAAATGCTCTCTCACCACTGATATCACAATGCTACATCACTGTTTGTCACAATACTCCCTCACCCCTGTCATCACAAAGTTCCATGACTCCTGTCATCGCAATGCTACATGCACTTATCATCACAATGTTCGTTGACCCCTGACATCACAATGTTCAATAACACCTGTCATCAAAATGTTCCATGACAATTTTCATCAAAGTGCTCCATGTCGCTGTCATCAGAATGCTCCAAGCCATTCTCATCACAATGCACAACGACCTTGCCATCAAAATGTTCCTTGACCTTTGTCATCACAAAGATCCATGACCCTTGGCATCACAATGCTCCATGTCATTGTCATCACAATGCTCCATGAACGCTCTCATCACATTGCTCCTTGCCCTTGTCTTCACAAAGCTCCATGACACATGTCATCAGAATGCTCCATGTTCTTCTCATCACAATGCTCCATGCCCTTGCCATCACAATGCTCAATTACCCCAGTCATCACAATGCTCCATGACCCCTGCCATCACGATATTCCATGGCCTTGTCATCACAAAGCTCCATGACCCTTCTCATCACAATGCTCCAAGAACCGTGTAATCACAATGCTGTATGCCCCTTTTCATCTCAATGATCCATGAACCCTGTCATCACAATGCACCATGCCCATCATCATAATGCTTCATGCTATTGTCATCACAATGAAATCAAAATGCTCCATGACCTCTGTCATACAAATGCTCCAAACCCTTGTGACCACAATATTCCATAACACTTGTCATCACAATGCCCCATGAAGCATGTCATCAGAATGCTCCATGTCCTTCTCATCACAATGCTCCGTGCCTTAGTCATCACTATGCTCCAAGACCCCTGTAATCACAATGCTCCATGCCCCTTTTCATCAGGATGTTCCATGAGACTTGTCATCACAAGTCTCCGTTGTCTTCTCATCACAATGCTCCAGGAACTTGTCATCACCATGCTCCATTCCCTTGTCATCACAATGCTCCATGACCCCTGTCATCACAATACTCCATGAACATTTTCAGCCCAGTGCTCCACGACCTACTCATCACAATGCTCCATGGCCAATATCATCACAATGCTCCATGACCACTGTGATCACAACACTATATGACACCAGACAACACAATGATCTGGGATTCTTGTCATCACAGTGCTCCATTCCGTAGTCATCACAATGCTTTAGGACTCCTGTCATCACAACACTCCATGAATATTTTCAGCCCACTGCTCCATAACCCTTCTCATCACAATGATCCATGCCATTGTCATCCCAATGCTCCATGACCCCGTATTCACAATGCTCCATGACGCTTGTCATCACAGTGCTCCATGACACCTGTCATCACAATGCTCCATGCCTTTGTCAGCAAAATGCTACATGACTTTGTCATTACAATGCTCTATGCGCTTGTCAGCACAATACTCCATTTCCATTGTCATCACAATCCTCCATGAACCTTGGGATCAGATTGCTTCATGCCCTGGTCATCACAATGCTCCATGCTCCTTGAAATCCAAATGATCCATGACCTCTGTCATCACAATGCTCCAAACTCTTGTGATCACAGTGTTCCATAACACTTCTCATCACAACGCTCCATGATGCCTGTCATCACAATACTCCATGCCCTTTTCATCACAATGCTCCATGACCATTTTCATCACAATTCTCAATACACTTGTCATCAAAATGCTCCCTGACACTTGTCGTCAGAATGCTCCTTGAACCCTGTCACGAAAAGGCTCCATGCCTTTTTCATCACAATGCCCCATGGCGTTTTCATCACAATGCTCCATGCCATTTTCATCAAAATACTCCACAAGATTGTCATCAGAATGCTCCATGGCCCTTGTCATCACAATTCTCCATGCACTTGTCAGCACGATGCTCCCTGACCCTTATCATCACAATGATCCAAGCCATTGTCATCACAATGGGCCATTACATATATCATCACAATGCTACCTGACACGTGTCTTCACAATACTGCATGACCTGGTCATCACAATGCTCCATGCCCTTTTCATCACAATGCGCCATTCCAACTGTCATCACAGTAATCCATGAAACTTATTAGACCAATGGTCCATGCCCTTGTCATCACAACGCTCCATGCCCTTATTATCACAATGCTCCATGGCCCCTGTCATCACAATGCTCCGTGACTCCAGTCATCACAGTGCTTCATGACCTTTGTCATCACAATGGTCCATGCCCTCGTCATCAACAGTCTCTGTGACCTTTTTAACCACAATGCTCCATGAACTTGTCATCACAATGCTCTTTGACCCTTGTCATCACAATGCTCCATGCGCTGGTCAGCACAATGCTCCATGACACATGTCATCACAATGCACCATGCACTTGTCATCGCAGTGCTCCACAATCTTGTCATCACAATGCTCCTTAAAATTTGTCATCACAATCCTCCATGCACTTCTCATCAAAATGCTCTCTCACCACTGATATCACAATGCTACATCACTATTTGTCACAATACTCCCTCACCCCTCTGATCACAATGTTCCATGACTCCTGTCATCACAATGCTACATGCACTTATCACAATGTTCGATGACCACTGACATCACAGTGTTCCATAACACCTGTCATCAAAATGTTCCATTACACTTTTCATCAAATTGCTCCAAGACACTGTCATCAGAATGCTCCCTGCCCTTCTCATCACAATGCACAACGCACTTGCCATCTAAATGCTCCATGACCTTTGTCATCACAAAGATCCATGACCTTTGGCATCACAATGCTCCATGTCATTGTCATCACCATGCTCCATGAACCCTCTCATCACATTGCTCCATGCCCTTGTCTTCACAAAGCTCCATGACACATGTCATCAGAATGCTCCATGGCCTTCTAATCACAATGCTCCATGCCCTTGCCATCACAATGCTCCATTACCCCAGTCATAACAATGCTCCATGACCCCTGCCATCACGATGTTCCATGGTCTTGTCATCACAAAGCTCCATGACACTTCTAATCACAATGCTCCAAGAACCCTGTAATCACAATGCTCTATGCCCTTTTTCATCTCAATGATCCATGAACCCTGTCATCACAATGCACCATGCCCATCATCATAATGCTTCATGCTATTGTCATCACAATGAAATCAATATGCTCCATGACCTCTGTCATAACAATGCTCCAAACCCTTGTGATCACAATATTTCCTATCACTTGTCATCACAATGCCCCATGACACTCGTCATCACAATTATCAATGGTCTTCTCATCACAATGCTCAATACACTTGTCATCAAAATGCTCCCTGACACTTGTTGTCTGTATGCTCCTTGAACCCTGTCATGACAAGGCTCCATGCCTTTTTCATCACAATGATCCATGCCCTTTTCATCACAATGCTCCAAGACCCATGGAATCGCAATGCTCCATGTCCTTGTCATCACAAAGCTCAATGACGCATGCCATCAGAATGCTCCTTGGTCTTCTCCTCACAATGCTCCATGCCCTTGTCATCACAATGTGCCAAGACGCCTCTAATCACAATGCTCCATGCCCCTTTTCATCAGTATGCTCCATGAGACTTTTCATCACAAGGCTCCATGGTTTTGCCATCACAATGCTCCAGGACCTTGTCATCACAATGCTTCTCGACATTGTCATGAAAATTTTCAATGGCCCTTGTCATCATAATGCTCCAAGCCCTAATCATCAAAATGCTCCATTATATTTCTCATCACAATTCGCCATTACATTTGGCATCACAATGCTCCATGCCATTGTAATCGCAAAGGACCATGACATATATCATCACAATGCTCCTTGACACCTGTCTTCACAATACTCCATGACGTTCTCATCAGAATGCTCCAGGCCCTTGTCATCAAAATGCACCATGCCCACTGTCATCACAATAATCTATGAAACTTGTCAGACCAATGCTCCATGCCCCTGTCATCATAATGCTCCATGCCCTTATCATCACAAAGCTACATGACACCTGTCTTCACAATGCTCCGTGACTCCAGTCATCACAATGTTTCATAACGTTTGTCATCACAGTGGTCCATGCCCGCATCATCACAAGGCTCTGTGACCTTTGTAACCACAATGCTCCATGAACTTTTCATCACAATGCTCTTTGACCCTTGTCATCACAATTCTACATGTGCTTGTCAGTACAATGCTGCATGACATGTCATCACAGTGCACCATGCGCTTGTCATCACAGTGCTCCACAATCTTGTCATCACAATGCTCCTTAAAATTTGTCATCACAATGCTCCATGCACTTCTCATCAAAATGCTCTCTCACCACTGATATCACAATGCTACATCACTGTTTGTCACAATACTCCCTCACCCCTGTCATCACAAAGTTCCATGACTCCTGTCATCGCAATGCTACATGCACTTATCATCACAATGTTCGTTGACCCCTGACATCACAATGTTCAATAACACCTGTCATCAAAATGTTCCATGACAATTTTCATCAAAGTGCTCCATGTCGCTGTCATCAGAATGCTCCAAGCCATTCTCATCACAATGCACAACGACCTTGCCATCAAAATGTTCCTTGACCTTTGTCATCACAAAGATCCATGACCCTTGGCATCACAATGCTCCATGTCATTGTCATCACAATGCTCCATGAACGCTCTCATCACATTGCTCCTTGCCCTTGTCTTCACAAAGCTCCATGACACATGTCATCAGAATGCTCCATGTTCTTCTCATCACAATGCTCCATGCCCTTGCCATCACAATGCTCAATTACCCCAGTCATCACAATGCTCCATGACCCCTGCCATCACGATATTCCATGGCCTTGTCATCACAAAGCTCCATGACCCTTCTCATCACAATGCTCCAAGAACCGTGTAATCACAATGCTGTATGCCCCTTTTCATCTCAATGATCCATGAACCCTGTCATCACAATGCACCATGCCCATCATCATAATGCTTCATGCTATTGTCATCACAATGAAATCAAAATGCTCCATGACCTCTGTCATACAAATGCTCCAAACCCTTGTGACCACAATATTCCATAACACTTGTCATCACAATGCCCCATGAAGCATGTCATCAGAATGCTCCATGTCCTTCTCATCACAATGCTCCGTGCCTTAGTCATCACTATGCTCCAAGACCCCTGTAATCACAATGCTCCATGCCCCTTTTCATCAGGATGTTCCATGAGACTTGTCATCACAAGTCTCCGTTGTCTTCTCATCACAATGCTCCAGGAACTTGTCATCACCATGCTCCATTCCCTTGTCATCACAATGCTCCATGACCCCTGTCATCACAATACTCCATGAACATTTTCAGCCCAGTGCTCCACGACCTACTCATCACAATGCTCCATGGCCAATATCATCACAATGCTCCATGACCACTGTGATCACAACACTATATGACACCAGACAACACAATGATCTGGGATTCTTGTCATCACAGTGCTCCATTCCGTAGTCATCACAATGCTTTAGGACTCCTGTCATCACAACACTCCATGAATATTTTCAGCCCACTGCTCCATAACCCTTCTCATCACAATGATCCATGCCATTGTCATCCCAATGCTCCATGACCCCGTATTCACAATGCTCCATGACGCTTGTCATCACAGTGCTCCATGACACCTGTCATCACAATGCTCCATGCCTTTGTCAGCAAAATGCTACATGACTTTGTCATTACAATGCTCTATGCGCTTGTCAGCACAATACTCCATTTCCATTGTCATCACAATCCTCCATGAACCTTGGGATCAGATTGCTTCATGCCCTGGTCATCACAATGCTCCATGCTCCTTGAAATCCAAATGATCCATGACCTCTGTCATCACAATGCTCCAAACTCTTGTGATCACAGTGTTCCATAACACTTCTCATCACAACGCTCCATGATGCCTGTCATCACAATACTCCATGCCCTTTTCATCACAATGCTCCATGACCATTTTCATCACAATTCTCAATACACTTGTCATCAAAATGCTCCCTGACACTTGTCGTCAGAATGCTCCTTGAACCCTGTCACGAAAAGGCTCCATGCCTTTTTCATCACAATGCCCCATGGCGTTTTCATCACAATGCTCCATGCCATTTTCATCAAAATACTCCACAAGATTGTCATCAGAATGCTCCATGGCCCTTGTCATCACAATTCTCCATGCACTTGTCAGCACGATGCTCCCTGACCCTTATCATCACAATGATCCAAGCCATTGTCATCACAATGGGCCATTACATATATCATCACAATGCTACCTGACACGTGTCTTCACAATACTGCATGACCTGGTCATCACAATGCTCCATGCCCTTTTCATCACAATGCGCCATTCCAACTGTCATCACAGTAATCCATGAAACTTATTAGACCAATGGTCCATGCCCTTGTCATCACAACGCTCCATGCCCTTATTATCACAATGCTCCATGGCCCCTGTCATCACAATGCTCCGTGACTCCAGTCATCACAGTGCTTCATGACCTTTGTCATCACAATGGTCCATGCCCTCGTCATCAACAGTCTCTGTGACCTTTTTAACCACAATGCTCCATGAACTTGTCATCACAATGCTCTTTGACCCTTGTCATCACAATGCTCCATGCGCTGGTCAGCACAATGCTCCATGACACATGTCATCACAATGCACCATGCACTTGTCATCGCAGTGCTCCACAATCTTGTCATCACAATGCTCCTTAAAATTTGTCATCACAATCCTCCATGCACTTCTCATCAAAATGCTCTCTCACCACTGATATCACAATGCTACATCACTATTTGTCACAATACTCCCTCACCCCTCTGATCACAATGTTCCATGACTCCTGTCATCACAATGCTACATGCACTTATCACAATGTTCGATGACCACTGACATCACAGTGTTCCATAACACCTGTCATCAAAATGTTCCATTACACTTTTCATCAAATTGCTCCAAGACACTGTCATCAGAATGCTCCCTGCCCTTCTCATCACAATGCACAACGCACTTGCCATCTAAATGCTCCATGACCTTTGTCATCACAAAGATCCATGACCTTTGGCATCACAATGCTCCATGTCATTGTCATCACCATGCTCCATGAACCCTCTCATCACATTGCTCCATGCCCTTGTCTTCACAAAGCTCCATGACACATGTCATCAGAATGCTCCATGGCCTTCTAATCACAATGCTCCATGCCCTTGCCATCACAATGCTCCATTACCCCAGTCATAACAATGCTCCATGACCCCTGCCATCACGATGTTCCATGGTCTTGTCATCACAAAGCTCCATGACACTTCTAATCACAATACTCCAAGAACCCTGTAATCACAATGCTCTATGCCCTTTTTCATCTCAATGATCCATGAACCCTGTCATCACAATGCACCATGCCCATCATCATAATGCTTCATGCTATTGTCATCACAATGAAATCAATATGCTCCATGACCTCTGTCATAACAATGCTCCAAACCCTTGTGATCACAATATTTCCTATCACTTGTCATCACAATGCCCCATGACACTCGTCATCACAATTATCAATGGTCTTCTCATCACAATGCTCAATACACTTGTCATCAAAATGCTCCCTGACACTTGTTGTCTGTATGCTCCTTGAACCCTGTCATGACAAGGCTCCATGCCTTTTTCATCACAATGATCCATGCCCTTTTCATCACAATGCTCCAAGACCCATGGAATCGCAATGCTCCATGTCCTTGTCATCACAAAGCTCAATGACGCATGCCATCAGAATGCTCCTTGGTCTTCTCCTCACAATGCTCCATGCCCTTGTCATCACAATGTGCCAAGACGCCTCTAATCACAATGCTCCATGCCCCTTTTCATCAGTATGCTCCATGAGACTTTTCATCACAAGGCTCCATGGTTTTGCCATCACAATGCTCCAGGACCTTGTCATCACAATGCTTCTCGACATTGTCATGAAAATTTTCAATGGCCCTTGTCATCATAATGCTCCAAGCCCTAATCATCAAAATGCTCCATTATATTTCTCATCACAATTCGCCATTACATTTGGCATCACAATGCTCCATGCCATTGTAATCGCAAAGGACCATGACATATATCATCACAATGCTCCTTGACACCTGTCTTCACAATACTCCATGACGTTCTCATCAGAATGCTCCAGGCCCTTGTCATCAAAATGCACCATGCCCACTGTCATCACAATAATCTATGAAACTTGTCAGACCAATGCTCCATGCCCCTGTCATCATAATGCTCCATGCCCTTATCATCACAAAGCTACATGACACCTGTCTTCACAATGCTCCGTGACTCCAGTCATCACAATGTTTCATAACGTTTGTCATCACAGTGGTCCATGCCCGCATCATCACAAGGCTCTGTGACCTTTGTAACCACAATGCTCCATGAACTTTTCATCACAATGCTCTTTGACCCTCGTCATCACAATGCTCCAAGTGCTGGTCAGCACAATGCTCCATGACACATGTCATCACAATGCACCATGCGCTTGTCATCACAGTGCTCCACAATCTTGTCATCACAATGCTCCTTAAAATTTTTCATCACAATGCTCCATGCACTTCTCATCAAAATGCTCTCTCACCACTGATATCACAATGCTACATCACTATTTGTCACAATACTCCTTCAACCCTGTCATCACAATGTTCCATGACTCCTGTCATCACAATGCTACATGCACTTATCACAATGTTCGATGACCCCTGACATCACAGTGTTCCATAACACCTGTCATCAAAATGTTCCATGACACTTTACATCAAATTGCTCCAAGACCCTGTCATCAGAATGCTCCCTGCCCTTCTCATCACAATGCACAAAGCCCTTGCCATCTAAATGCTCCGTGACCTTTGTCATCACAAAGATCCATGACCCCTGTCTTCACAATACTCCGTGACTCCTGTCATCACAATGTTTCATAACGTTTGTCATCACAGTGATCCATGCCCGTGTCATCACAAGGCTCTGTGACTTTGTAACCACAATGCTCCCTGAAATTTTCATCACAATTCTCTGTGACCCTTGTCATCATAACGCTCCATGTCTTTTTCAGAACAATGCTCCATGACCATTGTCATCACAACGTGCCACGCGATTTTCATCACCATGGTCTACAACCTTGTCATTGAAATGCTCCATAAACCTTGTAATCACAATGCTCCATGCACTTCTCATCAAACTGCTCTCTCACACGAGATATCACAATGTTCCATCACTAGTCATCACAATACTCTCTCACCCCTGTAATCACAATGTTCCATGAACCTGTCATCACAATGCTACATCCCCTTATCATCACAATGTTCCATGACCCCTGACATCACAATGTTCCATAACACCTGTCATCAAAATGCTCCATGACGCATTTCATCCCAAAGCTCCAAGACCCCTGACATCACAATGTTCTATAATCCCTGCCATCAAAATGTTCCATTACACTTTTCATCAAATTGCTGCATGAACCGGTCATCAAAATGCTCCCTGCCCTTCCAATCACAATGCACCATGCCCTTGTCATCAAAATGCTCCATGACTTGTAATCACAAAGCTCCATGACCCTTGGCATCACAATGCTCCATGTCATTGTCATCACAATGCTCCATAAACCCTCTTATCATATTGCTCCATGCCCTTGTCATCACAAAGATCCCTGATACTTGTCATCACAATGCTCGATGCCCTTCTCATCATAATGCTCCATGCCCTTGTCATTACCATCCTGAATGACCCAGGTATCACAGTGCTCCGTGCCCTTGTCATCACAATTCTCCATGCCCACTCTCATCACAATAATCCATGAAATATTTCAGACCAATGTTCCATGCCGTTCTCATCAAAATGCTCCATTACCCCTGTCATAACAATGCACCATGACCCTTGCCATCAAAATGTTCCTCAGCCTAATCATCACAAGGTTCCATGACACTTGTCATCACAATGCTTAAGACCCCTGAAATCACAATGCTCCATGACCTTGTCATCAGAAAGCTCCATGACGCATGTCATCAGAATGTTTCATGGCCTTTTCATCACAATGCTCCATGCCCTTGTCATCACAATGCTCCATGACACTTGTATTCACAATGCTCCATGCCCCTTTTCATCTCAATGCTCCATGAACCCTGTCATCACAATGCACCATGCCCATCATCATAATGCTTCAGGCTATTGTCATCACAATGAAATCAATATTCTCCATGACCTCTGTCATAATAATGCTCCAAACCCTTGTGATCACAATGTTCCATAACACTTATCATCACAACACCCCATGACGCTCATCATCACAATTATCCATGGCCTTGTCATCACAATGTTCCATGATCTTTTTCATCACAATGCTCAATACACTTGTCATCACAATGCTCCCTGACACTTGTCGTCAGTATGCTCCTTGAACCCTGTCATGAGAAGGCTCCATGACTTTTTCATCACAATAATCCATGCCCTATTCATCACAATGCTCCAAGATCCCTGTAATCACAATGCTCCCTGCCCTTGTCATCAAAAAGCTCCATGACACATGTCATCAGAATGCTTCATGTCCTTCTCATCACAATGCTCCATGCCCTTGTCATCAAATGCACCATGTCCAATGTCATCAAAATAATCTATGAAACGTGTCAGACCAATGCTACATGCCCCTGTCACCACAATGCTCCATGCCCTTGTCATCACAATGCTCCATGACCACTGTCATCACAGTGCTCCGTGACTCCAGTCACCACAATGCTTCATAGCATTTGTCATCACAATTGTCCATGCCCGCGTCATCACAAGGCTCTGTGACCTTTATAACCACAATGCACCATGAACTTTTCATCACAATGCTCTGTGACCCTTGTCATCAAAATGCTCCATGCGTTTGTCAGAAAAATGCTCCATGACCCTTGTCATCACAATGTGCTACTTGATTTTCATCAAAACGTTCCACAAATTTGTCATGGTAATGCTCCATAAACCTTGTAATCACAATGATCCATGCCCTTCTCATCACAATGCTCCATTACTCCTGTCATAACAATGCTCCATGACCCCTGCCATCACAATATTCCACGGCCTTGTCATCACAAGGCTCCATGACACTTGTCATCACAATGCCCCACGACCCCTGTAATCACAATGCACCATGCCCATGTCATCAAAATGCTCCATGACTTGTCGTCACAAACTCCATGACCCTTGGCATCACAATGCTCCATGTCATTGGCATCACAATGCTCCATGAACCCTCTTATCACATTGCTCCATGCAGTTGTCATCACAAAGCTTCCTGATACTTGTCATCACAATGCTCGATGCCCTTCTCATCACAATGCTCCATGCCCTTGTCATTACAATCCTGCATGACCCATGTATCACAGTGCTCCGTGCCCTTGTCATCACAATGCTCCATGCCCACTCTCATCACAATATTCCATGAAATATTTCAGACCAATGTTCCATGCCCTTCTCATCAAAATCTTGCATTAACCCTGTCATAGCAATGCACCATGACCTTTGCCATCAAAATGTTCCACGTCTAGTCATCACAAGGTTCCATGACACTTGTCATCACAATGCTTAAGACCACTGAAATCACAATGCTCCATGCCCTTGTCATCACAAAGCTCCATGACGCAGGTCATCAGAATGTTCCATGGCCTTTTCATCACAATGCTCCATGCCCTTGTCATCACAATGTTACAAGACCCTTGTAATCACAATGCTCCATGCCCCTTTTCATCTCAATGCTCCATGAACCCTGTCATCACAATGCACCATGCCCATCATCATAACGCTTCAGGCAATTGTCATCACAATGAAATCAATATTCTCCATGACCTCTGTCATCATAATGCTCCAAACCCTTGTGATCACAATGTTCCATAACACTTATCATCACAACACCCCATGATGCTCATCATCACAATTATTCATGGACTTCTCATCACAATGCTCCATGATCTTTGTCATCACAATGCTCAATACACTTGTCATCACAATGCTCCCTGACACTTGTCATCAGTATGCTCCTAGAAACCTGTCATGAGAAGGCTCCGTGCCTTTTTCATAACAATGATCCATGCCCTTTTTATCACAATGCTCCAAGATGCCTGTAATCAAAATGCTCCATGCCCTTGTCATCACAAATCTCTATGATGCATGACATCAGAATGCTCCATCGCCTTCTCATCACAATGCTCCATGCCCTAATCATCACAATGCTCCATGGCCAATATCATCACAATGCTCCATGACCACTGTCATCACAACACTCCAAGACACCTGACAACACAATGATCTGGGACTCTTGTCATCACAGTGCTCCATTCCCTAGTCATCACAATGCTTCATGACCCCTGTCATCACAACACTCCATGAATATTTTCAGCCCAGTGCTCCATGACCCTTGTCATCACAATCCTCCATAACCCCTGTATTCACAATGCTCCGTGACGCTTGTCATCACTGTGCTCCATGACACATATCATCACAATGCTCCATGTCTTTGTCAGCAAAATGCTACATGACCTTGTCATTACAATGCTCTATGCGCTTGTCATCACATTACTCTATTTCCATTGTCATCACAATCCTCCATGAACCTTGGGATCACATTGTTTCATACCCCTGTCATCACAATGCTCCATGCTCCTTGAAATCCAAATGCTCCATGACCTCTGTCATCACAATGCTCCAAACCCTTGTGATCACAATGTTCCATAACACTTGTCATCACAATGCTCCATGATGCCTGTCATCACAATACTCCATGCCCTTTTTATCCCAATGCTCCATAACCTTTGTCATCACAATTCTCAATACACTTGTCATCACAAGGCTCCCTGACACTTGTCATCAGAATGCTCCTTCAAACCTGTCACGAAAAGGCACCATGCATCTTTCATCACAATGCCCCATGCCATTTTCATCTCAATGCTCCATGCCATTCTCATTAAAATACTCCACAAGCTTGTCATCAGAATGCTCCATGACCCTTGTCATCACAGTTCTACATGCACTTGTCAGCACAATGTTCCCTGACCCTTGTCATCACAATGCTCCAAGCCATTGTCATCACAATGCTCCATTACCTTTGTCATCAGAATCCTCCATGACACTTGGCATCACAATGCTCCATGCCATTGTCATCACATTGGGCCATTACATATGTCATCACAATGCTTCCTGACACCTGTCTTCATAATATTGCATGACCTGGTCATCACATTGATCCATGCCCTTGTCATCACAATGCGCCATTCCAACTGTCATCACAATAATCCATGAAACTTATTAGACCAATGTTCCATGCCCTTGTCATCACAATGCTCCATGCCCTTGTCATCACAAAACTCCATGACGCATGTCATCAGAATGCTCCATGGACTTCTCATCACATTGCTCCATGCCCTAGTCATCACAATGCTCCAAGAACCCTGTAAATACAATGCTCCGTGCCCATTTTCATCACAATTCTCCATGAGATTTGTCATCACAATTCTCCATGGTCTTCTCATCACAATGCTCCAGGACCTTGTCATCACCATGCTCCAATCACTTGTCATCATAATGCTCCATGACCACTATCATCACAACACTCCATGACACCTGACAACACAATGATCCTTGACTCTTGTCATCACAATTCTCCATTCCGTAGTCATCACAATGCTGCATGACCCGTGTCATCACAACACTCCATGAACATTTTCAGCCTTGGGCTCCATGACCCTTCTCATCACAATATTCCATGCCCTTGTCATCCCAATGGTCCATGACCCCTATATTCACAAAGCTCCGTGACGCTTGTCATCACAGTGCTCCATGACAACTGTCATCACAATGTTCCATGCCATTGTCAGCAAAATGCTACATGACCTTGTCATTACAATGCTCTATGCGCTTGTCATCACAAAACTCCATTTCCATTGTCATCACAATCCTCCATGAACTTTGGGATCACATTGCATCATGCCCTTGTCATTACAATGCTCCATGCTCGTTGAAATCAAAATGATCCATGACCTCTCTCATCACAATGCTCCAAACCCTTGTGATCACAGTGTTCCATAACACTTGTCATCACAACGCTCCATGATGCCTGTCATCAAAATACACCATACCCTTTTCATCACAATGTTCCATGCCATTGTCATCAAAATACTCCACAAGCTTGTCATCAGAATGCTCCATGACACTTGTCATCACAATTCTCCATGCACTTGTCAGCACAATGCTCCCTGACCCTTGTCATCACAATGCTCCAAGCCATTGTCATCACAATGCTCCATTACCTTTGTCATCAGAATCCTCCATGACACTTGGTCTCACAATGCTCCATGCCATTGTCATGACAATGGGCCATTACATATGTCATCACAATGCTCCCTGACACCTGTCTTCACAATACTGCATGACCTGGTCATCACAAGGCTCCATGCCCTTGTCATCACAATGCACCTTTCCAACAGTCATCGCAATAATACATGAAACATATTAGACCAATGATCCATGCCCTTGCCATCACAATGCTCCATTACCCCAGTCATAACAATGCTCCATGACCCCTGCCATCACGATGTTCCATGGCCTTGTCATCACAAGGCTCCATGACACTTCTCATCACAATGATCCAAGACCCCTGTAATCACAATGCTCCACAACCTTCTCATCACAATGCTCCATGGCCAATATCATCAAAATGCTCCATGACCACTGTCATCACAACACTCCATGACACCTGACAACCCAATGATCCGGGACACTTGTCATCACCGTGCTCCATTCCCTAGTCATCACAATGCTCCATGACCCCTGTCATCACAACACTCCATGAACATTTTCAGCCCATTGCTCCATGACACTTTTCATCACAGTGATCAATGCCCTTGTCTTCCCAATGCTCCATGACCACTGTATTCACAATGATCCGTGACGGTTGTCATCACAGTGCTCCATGACACCTGTCATCACAATGCTCCATGTGTTTGTCAGCAAAATGCTACATGACCTTGTCATTTCAATGCTCTATGCGCTTGTCATCACAATACTCCATTTCCATTGTCATCACAATCCTCCATGAAACTTGGGATCACATTGCTTCATGCCCTTGTCATCACAATGCTCCATGCTCCTTGAAATCAAAATGATCCATGACCTCTGTCATCACAATGCTCCAAACCCTTGTGATCACAGTGTTCCATAACACTTGTCATCACAACACTCCATGATGCCTGTCATCACAATACTCCCTGCACTTTTCATCACAATGCTACATGACCTTGGTCATCACAATGCTCAATACACTTGTCATCAAAATGCTCCCTGACACTTGTTGTCTGTATGCTCCTTGAACCCTGTCATGACAAGGCTCCATTCCTTTTTCATCACAATGATCCATGTCCTTTTCATCACAATGCTCCAAGACCAATGTAATCTCAATGCTCCATGCCATTGTCATCACAAACCTCAATGACGCATGTCATCAGAATCCTCCATGGACTTCTCATCACAATGGTCCATGCCCTAGTCATCACAATGCTCCAAGACCCCTGTAATCACAATGCTCCATGCCCCTTTTCATCAGAATGTTCCATGAGATTGTCATCACAAGTCTTCATGGCCTTCTCATCACAATGCTCCAGGACCTTATAATCCCCATGCTCCATTCCCTGGTCTTCAAAATGCTCCATGACCACAGTCATCACAACACTCCATGACACCTGACAACACAATGATCTGGGACTCTTGTCATCACAATGCTCCATGACCCGTGTCATCACAATACTCCATGAACATTTTCAGCCAAGTGCTCCATGACATTTGTCATCAAAATGACCCATGCCCTTGTCATCCCAATGCTCCATGACCGGTGTATTCACAATGCTCCGTGACGCTTGTCATCACAGTGCACCATGACACGTCATCACAATGGTCCATGCCTTTGTCAGCAAAATGCTCCACGACATTGTCATTATAATGCTTTATGCGCTTGTCATCTCAATACACCATCTCCATTGTCATCACAATCCTCCATGAACATTGTAATCACATTGCTTCATGCCCTTGTCATCACAATGCTCCATGCTCCTTGAAATCAAAATGATCCATGACCTCTGTCATCACAATGCTCCAAACACTTTTGATCACATTGTTCCATAACATTTGTCATCACAACGCTCCATGATGCCTGTCATCACAATACTTCATGCCCTATTCATCACAATGCTCCATGACCTTTGTCATCACAATGCTCAATACACTTGTCATCACAATGCTCCCTGACACTTGTCATCAGAATGCTCCTTGAACCCTGTCATAACAATGATCCATGCCTTTTTCATCGCAATACCCCATGCCGTTTTCATCACAATGCTCCATGTCATTGTCATCAGAATACACCACAAGCTTGTCATCAGAATGCTCTATGACAGTTGTCATCACAATTCTCCATGCACTTGTCAGCACAATGCTCCCTGACCATTTTCATCACAATGCTCCAAGCCATTGTCATCACAATGCTCCATTACCTTTGTCATCAGAATCCTCCATGACACTTGGCATCACAATGCTCCATGCCATTGTCATCACAATGGGCCATGACATATGTCATCACAATGCTCCCTGACACCTCTCTTCACAATACTGCATGACATGGTCATCACAATGCTCCATGCCCTTGTCATCACAATGTGCCATTCCAACTGTCATTGCAATAATCCATACAACTTATTAGACCAATGTTCCATGCCCTTGGCATCACAATGCTCCATGCCCTTGTTATCACAATGCTCCATGACCCCTGTCATCACAATGCTCCGTGACTCCAGTCATCACAATGCTTCATGACATTTGTCATCACAATGGTCCATGCCCTCGTCATCAACAGTCTCTGTGACCTTTTTAACCACAATGGTCCATGAACTTTTCTTCACAATGCTCTTTGACACTTATCATCAAAATGCTCCATGTGCTTGTCAGCACAATGCTCCATGACACATGTCATTACAGTGCACCATACGCTTGTCATCACAGTGCTCCACAATCTTGTCATCACAATGCTCCTTAATATATGTCATCACAATGCTCCATGCACTTCTCATCAAAATGCTCTCTCACCACTGATATCACAATGCTACATCACTATTTGTCACAATACTCGCTCAACCCTTTCATCACAATGTTCCATGACTCCTGTCATCACAATGCTACATGCACTTATCATCACAATATTCGATGACCCCTGACATCACAATGTTCCATAACACCTGTCATCAAAATGTTCCATGACACTTTTCATCAAATTGCTCCATGACCCTGTCATCAGAATGCTCCCTGCACTTCTCATCCCAACGCACAATGCCCTTGCCATCAAAATGCTCCATGGCCTTTGTCATCACAAAGATCCATGACCCTTGGCATCACAATGCTCCATGTCATTGTCATCACAATGATCCATGAACGCTCTCATCACATTGATCCAGGCCCTTGTCTTCACAAAGCTCCATGACACATGTCATCAAAATG